>NW_010311147.1:0-7028 GCF_000700745.2 Antrostomus carolinensis
ACAGTATTGGTTTTTAAACTCATTCTACACTGAAGCCATTATTCTACAGAGATCTGAGTTTTCCTAGTAGGACTGAAAATGCCATCACATGTAAGAGCTTCCTCCAAGCTGCTGACAGAATAATTTGCATTTCTCTGTCCAACAATTTGAAACTACTTTCTCATAAAAATACGTACTCTTTAAAAGCTTTGCTCATTTCAGTCTTAAATGATTCCTGAGATAATGGGCACTTGTTTTTTTTCTGAGACTGCCCTAAAATATTTGGCCAAAAATAGCATAAGCATTATTAATGCAAACAGCAGGCTTGTTGTTAAAAAAGGATTTATTATGTCCATCTGGGTAAAACCATCTTTTCTGTTCCTGGTGGCAGTCCATCAGCCCACGTCTCGGACAGTCACAGGGTAGTGCCAGCTGCGGCTGAGGGCTGCTCACTTCCCGTCTCTGACAGGGTGCCTGTCGGGCTCCACTGTCCCTCAGCCCCAGACTTCACCGCGTGCATTGCATAGTTAACGCTCGTGCTTTCCATCCAGCTCCACGACCCTGAGAGGGGATTATACAACATCCCATTCACAGTCTTGACTGAAAAGCCATCTAGAAAAGAAAGAAGCCATAAAGCAACTGACATTCTTAAATATTGTGAGTCACTGCAACATCAAACCCTTTAGAACAGTAAGTCTGAAGGATGCTTCTTCCTCGGAGCCGGGGCACAGTGCTCCACAATCTGGCCTGTGTCAGACACCACCACAAGCAGCGGCAACAGGAATCCCTGGTGACAGCGGGTCCTGCTGCTGGCAGTAGCAGCCATAGCTCTGTGCCAGGCCACGTACTGTCAGCACGCTATATGGTGAGCCACTGACAGTGGTGCCTGAAACCCCAGCTTCACACCACCACGTCTGGGTGACGAGTAATGTTTTCTGTAGCTGGAGATGTTCTTCAGATTGACATCACACACACTTCAAAATCAAAATCTGAGCAAGTCTTTGGAAGGATTCTGCAGATTCCCCTTAGGAATGGAAAACATAAGAGGCAGAAGGATGCCATAAAGGAATAAGGGCAAGTAAAGACTGATTTAGCACTCCCTGCTGAGCAGCACTCAGTTGACCGCACGGCTCTGCTGCATCCCAGCAGCACACATGAGTGGAGGCAGAAAACAAACACCCTACCAAAACAAATCACTCCACTGCGCCTGCTTCGCCTTTTGAAGGGGCAACGGAAAGAACCACCAGCATGTGAAGCAGTATTAGTCACGTTCCTTACAGCATCACTGCAAAGTGCCAGGAGAAGACCTTGCCAAGAGAATAGCTCAACTCATACCTCAGCTTCTTTACAGTGAACTAAAGCCAAGTGAAATATTTGGTGAGAGGGTTTTAAAACATCTGCAGAGGAGGAGGACAATGGGCAGAACTCTTCCCAGCTCAGAGCTTTGTCTATTTTAAAAGCAATCAACCCAGGGCAATTTAATTATTTCTTCAAATCAGTATCATACAGTTTCTCAAGGCCAGGCTGGAGAGGCTTTGAGCAGCCTGGTCTAGTGGAAGGTGTCTCTGCTGATGGCAGGGGGGTTGGAACTAGATGATCTTTAAGGTCCCTTCCAACCCAAACCATTCTATGATTCTATGAACTGACCAATGGATTTGTGGTGGCTTTCACCTTCACATTTTTGAAGAAATCTTTTAGTAATGTAATACGAATAAAGAACATGGAACAACAACCAATAATAAAAACACCTTCTCCCAAGGGGAAGGTGACAAACAATGCAGTGGCAGCAGTGCAGCTCTGGAGTGCCAATACGGTTATTTTCTCAAACCTGACCTAGAGGACATGAACCGCTTTGGAGCGCACGTTCTGCCACCAGTACAGGATGGAAAACCTTGGAATTTTCACTTAGGCCATCAAACAGTGCGGCACCTGTAACTGTGATTTTGTTTGAGTCATCTCTGCATTCTTAGGACTCCACCTAGTTTATTTACTTTATGCTAAATCCAGTAAGCTGTGGTGTCTTTAAACCAGAAATGATACAACACACGACTGGTGGCTCACAGACGAAAAGCTGTGTATTGTTGCTAGCACTCACGCCACCTTTCTTATCCCCTCACCATTTCTACAGGGACCATTTGGATTTCTCTCTGCATTCCCACCATCTGGCCTCCATGGAACTTACTCGCTTCCAAGAGGCGCTCCAGCTCTTCAGGGGGAACGAACTTCTCCCACTCGTGTGTTCCTGCCGGTACGATGCCTAGTATTTTTTCTGCAACCACAATTCCCAGGATATAGGACAACTGTGTTTTATTGATTGTAGTAATGAATAAAGAACCTTCGGGCTAATTAAAAGATTAAAATGTTCAATTAGAAGAATATTTAATTTAAAAAAAAAACTGTAAATTTTATAGCATTATAACACATAATTTCTCTATCTACAAGTCTACATGCTGCAAAAGTAAGAACTAATTTCATCCCAGGACAGGTATTTACAAGTCATACCATTTAAACACAAGAAAGAATATAAAGTTCTAACAGTATGACTCAGTAGTCCTCAAAGAGTTAATAAAATCAAAGTCTTGAATGGTCTGATAACAATTTCCTTGCCCAAAAAACATCTAACAAAGTAACTTATAATGTAACCCTGCCCAGGAAATAGATAAATAAAAGGTATTAAGGTATATACAAATAAACACTTTTTAAAATTAAAACCAAAGTAAAATGTGCAATACTGCCTAATTTTGAGACTGCTGAACACTGTGTTTGTTTTAATGATTACAGGATCAAAAAACAAAGCCAGAAATTAATTCTAAGTACTTAAGAGACTGTTTGGTAGAAATAAAGGATAATTTCTACATCCTTAACTAATTTTCAGCCTGCTAAGCCTTCCATTCAAATAATCTATATCCCTTCTGATGACCAGAAAGATAAATCAAGAGATTAAAGGAAAGCTGTTGCTTGTGTACTGGGCCTACCATCCTTCTTTACAAATTAAATGAGACCATGAGGAATAGAACGACACTTGATTATCTCCACCCATAACTATGACCCTTTAAAAGCAATCCAGGAGCACATCTGATGTGGTGCTAGAGCCAGAATAGAATCCTGTGAACCAGAAACATCATTACAGTCAGTTTCAGTGCAGTGTGTGCCGTAGCTGTCCATCAACAGCAGCGCTGCCATGTTTTCTCTAGGCACTAGGTGAAATCAGATGCAACCAGATTCCTGAAGGGCTGATGCAAAGTGACACTGCAATGCTAGGTGATGCCATTAACGCTCTCCTAAGGCAGGGCTGGGGAAATAAATTTCCTCTTTAGTTACTGAAGTTGGGAAGATGTACTTGCATCATGGAGGAGAACGGAAGGCACCCCTGGAGTGTGATTCAGATCTCAAGCCCTTCAAGGTGGAGGAATGAATGCAGATTTACATGTTTTCACACGCCTTCAAATGAAAGCCTTAGTAATAAAAGAGAATAAATATTCCCAATAATGACAGCAAAAACTCTCTTACCTTTAACACCTGAGAGCAACACTTGATAAACATTTCAAGGTCAGCCACATGCTCCACTACTTCAGAAGCTACGATTACATCAAAGGTTTCCATAGACTCTTCCACAATCTCCTCCAGTGAACTGGACTTGTACTGTATTCTCTTGGCAAGGACCGGATCAAATGACTTGTGTTGATCTGCTGTTCTAATGTTGTCCTCCAGAGGATCAATTCCAGTAACTGAAGCTCCCAGTCTACCTAGAGGCTAACAATACAGAGTATAATTTATTCTATGCATGAAAACAATTTACTTAAAGGTGTCTGCAACTTTGCAACGTCCATACAAGATGCAGAGAACATCTGCATCTCCATCTATCTATCTTGTTCTCTATCTATCAGAGAACAAGACAAACAACAGTAAATGATGAGCTCTGATCCAGCAGTTTTATTTGAAATGTTTATTAAAGCAAAGAAAATTAAGTACTTGGAATATACACATTTAAATTGTCTTTTTGAGTAAATCGTTCTGAATCCATTGTTACGCCAAACACAAATTTCCTCCACCATAATCCTCCGATACAGGAAAAACAAAGGGGGGAAAACAACACAGTACTTAAAGGGGGGAAAACAATGCTGTATTTAATTACTGACATTACTTTCTTCAACATCCACCTGTAACAGTAAATCCTCATATCTTTTTAATGGTTACTTAATATATTATTATCTCTGGGACTTTCTCACTGCTGAGAACTAAACACTGATGTTTACTAGGATAGCATCAGGCTTGGCTGTCACTCAAGTTTCTTCAGTGTCTTCTTACTCATGGGTTAACACCTCAGCCATCACCTCTTTTGAAACTGAAACAGGCTGCAGAACATGACCACAGGTATGTTATTCCAACCTGAAATTCACCAGTTGTTCAGTCCGAGAAGGTGAGACAGCACACCAGTTTTGCCAGCCTTTTTGGAGAAGAGGCTCTTGAAAGACCATGGGATTTTCTCAGAATAAATGAAGAAAAAAAAAAAAACAAAACAGGGAGAGATTCAAGTCCTTTTGTAACATCTCGTTGCAGATGCTGATGAAGTTCCCAGAGTAACTCAGCCAGATCTGTAATCCTAAATTCACAAACCATCCCTCGTCTATTGATGGGATATAGCACCGTTCAGAGCCTGGGTGGCCACAGGGTTCCACCACAGAGTTACTTCTCAGTCCCAGGTCTGCGCAGACTCCTCGGGGAAGCAGCTGTAACAGCAGCCCCTATACCAAGGGAATCTCTCCTGGCAGACAGGAGGTGTATCTCAGGTGTTTGACATTTTTCCATGCTTTTCTCATGAGATCAAAGCAGAGGTGAGACTTCCCACCCCAATATAAAAAACTGAAGATAAGCAGATTTTTAAAATTAACTTTTAAGAACAGGTTTATAATTGCAAATGCTTCTTTGGTAACAAGGATTGTAATGATTAAAGTATTCTTGACTAAGCTCCAAATTCAAACTAAAAAAAAAAAAAGGAGAGAGAGAAAAAGAAAGTTGTCATACTGTGATGGCCTAGCAGAAAGCTAGAAGACTTTTACATCATTCTTCCCCTCTCCTTTCTTTACAGTGTTTGAAATCTTCTTTTTCTGATGAACCTAAGGATTTTAGAATTTCTCATTATGAATTCCCTCCTTTTCTGTAAACCACCACCACTACCCACGCCAAATATTCTATGAGGTTTGTAGAATGCACTGCACCCAAAACACGTGGAGAAGAGAAGAGAAGAGAAGAGAAGAGAAGAGAAGAGAAGAGAAGAGAAGAGAAGAGAAGAGAAGAGAAGAGAAGAGAAGAGAAGAGAAGAGAAGAGAAGAGAAGAGAAGAGAAGAGAAGAATCTCCTCCTTGGAGGATTAGAAATTAAGCAGTGTAACAGTAAAACATTTCAAAAACCTTGCACACTTTTTAACAAGAGAAACCAGGGCCTACTGTTTCTTACCTCGCTTAGCAGTCCACCGCCACAGCCAACGTCGAGAATCTTTACTCCAGAAAGTGGGTTTCCCAGATGATAATTACTACTCATGTTCAACAGAGTATCTCTGAAATAAAAGGGATGTGATTAAGGGCAAACACACCAGGTGGTTTAGTAGATGCAATATGCAGTTATCCTAAGTACTGATAACTGGTTTCCTTTAACAGTGCTTTCTGAGGTTATGCAGAAATAGTACATATATATATATATAAAAAACCTGTCTTCAGAACCATACCTAATAAATGGCACTCTAATATCATTCATAGAATGAAGGGCTGAATATTCTCCTTCTTCATCCCACCACTTATGTGCAAGGAGCTGGAATTTTTTCATTTCCTTTAAATCCACTGATGAGTGTGAAGTGCTGAAAAGTCTCTTTGAGTTGGGCCTAAATAATGAAAGCTGCACGTCATGAAACTAATATTGAGAATCCATTTCAGCTGAAATATGGGAAAAACAAATTCTGCATCAGAAAATGAAAAAAAAACCCAAACTTGTGTTCTTTTAGGGACTGTAGTTATACCTGATTAAAAACAGATTTTACAGATTTTTTGCACTGCAGGTATAACATATCTTCCAAAAGAGATGGCTGTACCCTGTAATTTTTACGTTATCAATTAGTAAAACAAAAATAGGCTACATCAAACATTTAAACATTTGTGAGATTTCAAAACTACTTCATGTGACACTGTCACAAAGTAAAATTAAATTGTTATAGAAAATTACAGTCCTTGTCACGTAGGATTATGTTAGATACAGTACTTACATGCTGCTTTTTATGTCAATCAGAGAGACAGGCAGAGTACTACTGGATCTCAGCTGTATTCTCCAGTTGTAGTTCTGAAGGGTACCGCTCGGGCCTGTCTGGAAAGACAGATCAGCATGGTCATCTGCATAAATAAAAAAGAAAGGCAACTGAATGGAAAACATCAGCTTTATGAGAGCTCACAGGCAAAAAACCTCATTTAACAATGCTGCTCTAGAACAACAATACTAACCATGCAAATCTTTGCACGTTTGCTCACTGTTGTATTTAAGGAGTGCATGAGGACTCTAAATAAACCAGCACATGCTCATTCACCACCCCGTACTTGTCAAATTATGTACGATGACATTTTTGAGAGTCACTGAAATGACGAGGAACTTTGCATGTAGCTGAAACATGTCAGTTACTGAGAATTTCACCAAAATCTTTACTCTGAACACAAGTTGGGGATACACACACACACAACACGGGGCTCCTATTCCTGTTTTCATTACATACTGGAGTAAAAAATACACAGCTGCACACCCGTCTTGTATCGTCTGAATGGGTGAGGGCACAAGAAAGCCTCATAGATGGCGCGGAGACAGGCCAAGGACACCGTCTTGAAAACTCCACGCCGGCTTTGCCAAGGCAGGGCTGCCCGGTCACCAGCAACCCCCAAAGCACAGCTCTGCCCCACTGTGCCCGGGCTAACGGCCCATGAGGACGATTTGAGGCCGCGGGGACTGACTGAGCGACCTGCAGGCGCCTCTCCGGGCTGGAGGGCTGCACGGGAGCCGAGGGAGGCGCCGGGG
>NW_010311148.1:0-3873 GCF_000700745.2 Antrostomus carolinensis
CAAACCATTCTATGATTTTATGATTCTATAAGTGGCCCCACAGTAACAAAAATGAAAAAGTGCCATGTTTAGGTGCTCAGCAGTTTAAATATATTTTACAAAGGAAGACAGAGAAGAGTTTTGTCTTCTCCTTTTTTTGCTGGGAGGTCCAAGGCATTTGAGTTTGGTACTTTTATAGGAGCATTTCCTTCAAGTCTGTAGCTGTGACTTTTCTGTAGGTCCCTGAATTTAGGGATGGCTATGAATTATGGATCACTGCTAGGTCAGCATGTTATTACCCACAAATAGAAGATTATGATAGCATAGTTCTGAAATGTACGGTTCCTTTTTGTGTGCAGCATTCCTCAGCTGTTCTTGAATAGTCAACAGGAAGATTTGCCTAATGGTATTGTGGTTTCTGTAGGAGCCACCCCATTAAGAAAACAGAATTGTGGAAAACTGCTGTACTAGCTTCATTCTCCAGCGGTGCCCAAAATGCTCTTTTTGTTAGGAACTGCACTAGGACCAAGCTCCTCAACTCAGGAAGCACGCTGCAGAGAAAACACTGTGAAAGGCATGCCTTAGAGATTTCATTCCTTTTCTCAGGTTCTCTGTGGTCAATTTAATAGGATACTGTGAAACAAGAGGGAGAAATTACTCCGTACACAAGCATAAGGGGAGAAATGTAGTAACAATGAAAACTTTAATTTGGACTGAGAGTTTGGAGCAACACAAATTAAAAGACTGAATTCTGGAAGAGTTCTACTACTGACTTCAGTGGAATCAGAATTTTGCCCAGTTGAATGTAGCATAATCCAGGCCAGGATTTATGAACACCCTGCATGCTGATACCAGGCATGACCAAGCTGCGTTTAATTAGATAGGGAGTGGAAAGTCAGAGCATGGTGTCTGTGGTGAGCAACTTCAATAAATAGTGCCTTTTAATGTCTTTACAAATGTGTTCCACCATCTTTTTTAGACAAAGAAAAAGCACTGCACTCCCAAACTTTATTAATATCATCAGCTGGTTTTGGTTTTGCTAAATAAACTCATATTTTCTTGTTGGTATCTTTTCACTAACTTCCCAGTTTCACAGATCAGCACTCCAGTCCCTCACCTCCTCTGTTCAGATGTTTCTTTACCATTGCAAATATGTAAATACTGCCTGACTGCTAAGAAATTTAAAGATCAACATTGGTCGGTCCAGAGTATAATAAAGTTATCATAGTTTTAAGAGTACTCACAACCTAGATTTTCCAGCAGTCCAGATCTAATATTTGCTCCTTGCACAACCTTTGGCAAATCATTTAAACTCTCTTATCCACAGCTTACATATCTGCAAAGCAGATTTAGTAATAATTACTTACTTTTCATAAGTGTTGAGGTGATTAATTAATTAGTGTTTATTAAGCACTTAAAACCCCTTGGATGAAAGGCGCTAAAATAAAATAAAAAAAAAAATCATTTTAGGCTCAGAAATTTAAATGCCAGAAAGGACTATTGTAATAATTAATATGATCTTAAATATTAGAATTCCTATAAAATCACTGTAATTCACTGTGTGATTGCTGAAGAGTCTCTCTCCTCAAACCATGTCTAGTCTTGGATTCAAAAATTGTAAGGAATGGACAATCTTATATCCCTGGACAGTTATAACCTGTGCTAATATAAAACTAGTTGTTACACAACTGGATCAAATTTGCCAAGATATAGCTTTTACCCCTTTTGATTTCATCTAGCTTTTGTGTGCTAGGTATAAGTGCTCTGTTATCATCCTCTGTATTTGCTTCTAGTTGATGCTTATGTTTCCCTCTGACTAAAAAATCTCTGATAAACTGGACAAACTGAGTGACTACAAGAGCTCAATAATAACCTGCTTTTCAGTTTTCCATTCATTTGTGTTGTTCTTCACAGAACAATTTCATAATTTTCATCATTTTTTGGTGTGGTTACTAGAACTGCATGCAGATAGAGTCAGCAGGCACAGAAAGGTAACAGATCATCTTGCTTTTCACAGATAAGTATTTCTTTACCTACACCTCTGACTATTGCATTACAAAGTCTAGTAAGCACTTGATTATTCACCCTAAAGAGAAAAGCACTGGCTTTTAAATAAACCCTTTAACCTATTGGTCTGCCAAAATGACCAATGTTTTCTCTATTCCATTGCTTGTGCATTAAATAAGAGTAGCATAAATGAACACTTTGCTACATTTTAATCCACTGAAGCATCATATATAGGAATACCAGGCTCTTCATTGAGAGATATAGCTTTTAAAAATTTATGTGTTCCCTTATCAAAGGAATACATTTAAAATTTTTGGGAGACTAACGGTATGAGTCAGTAGCCTTTCTAGGCACCATATTCTTGTAGTTTTACATGCTTTAGCACTTCTGTGATCCCCAGGCAATAACTGCATGTTGAAAGAATTTCTTTCACAGAACTTTTTTTGCTTCCCCACATTTCTTTCCCTGTCTCCTTTCTTGCATTTTGCTTTATTTCAAACTGACTAGAACAGTCCTTAAGAACACTGTCTCCTTGCTTTGTTCCTCTAGGAGCTCCATCTGTATACTCACCTGAACAATGAGTGAACTGCATTTTATTCAGTTCTTTTTATTCTGCATTAGTTGCCTAATTTTCCCACCTGTAAATATATATATTTTCCATTTAATAATGTAAATTATATTATTTAATTTCTTTCTCCTATTTTTGAGGTAATGGTAAAGACATCAGTGACAAGAATACCAAAGACTCTTATCAGAGTAAGAAAGAAGCAGTATTGTGAGCATATATAGTAGATTTAAAATTGATTGCGTGCTATAGAAAACAGAGATGGACAAACTTACTCTGGTGCAGTTCCTAGTGATTTTGACAGTGGAGTTTCAAATGCCAGGTGTTGAATCATCAGCTTCTCTTCGGAAGCTATTCCATAATTTTCCAGATCTAACCAGGAGAGTTTTTCCTGACATTCAAATTACATTTCCTCATACTTTACTCTTATCCTTGCTAGCTGTATTTGTAAACAACTGCTCTTCCTTGATGGGATTTACAATCTTACAATCCATGTGTTTTAATTAAATTAGGAGACATTTCAAATCAAAATGATCAAAATGAGTTTTGCCTCTCTTAATGGACTTGATTGATGTTAGAGTCCAATGCTCTCTGACCAAGTTCTTTTAGATATTCCACACAAGGACAGTTTGCAACGTTTTATACCAAATTTACTTATTTTAACATATTTGATATTACATGGGATTTGATTCAGCAGAGTGATACAGCAAATGTGATACTGAAATCACAACACAAGGATAATAAAGCAATTGCAATATACAGTTGAATAACAATAACAATGTGATTCCCATTACCAGTTTTTATCTGCTTACCACCACAGTGCTGGGCATCCCCTGTTACTGGGAACGAATACAGGAGTTGAAGCCAGCTCAAGCCTGCTGCTCTTTTCAAAGTTCATTTTTCTGGTTGCTCAGTTTTTATACTCTATGTTGGGCTGAGCCACTTGTACACTTCCCCCATGCTGGTCTGGCTGGCTTAGGAAGACATTCACACCTTTTTTATTAACTCAGGGAAGGCCATTTACACAACTAGTTGATACACTCAACCTATAAAGCCATTGATCTAAACTAAAGCCCACCTTCATGTCCCCTTTGTGTTGGGGTAAGTTCAGGTTTCTTTGAAATAGCTGTGGTCACTCCTTGTGATCTTCCCTGAGCTTCATGAGCACATCTTTGCCCACATCCTCTGAGCCTTCTTCCATTGTGGAGGTTCATTGATTGGTTACAGTGGACATGACCTGAACCTTAGTGATTTTGCAGTTATTTCCACAGAGAGAGGAAAACAATTATGTTAAGATACATGCACTTTAGCTAATGCACTAG
>NW_010311148.1:3897-11747 GCF_000700745.2 Antrostomus carolinensis
CTGTTATAGACATATCACACCATTCTGAAGAAGCAGATAGCATAACAAAATTACAGTTGAGATCTATATATTAGACTAAGTACTTCTAGCAGTGAAGTCAGAGTGCATCTGCCATCCAGGATTTTTTTATGCTTAGCCTTTCCTGATGCTTTTTTTTCTAAGTGTCCCTGAAGACACTCTCCTAAGAGAACACTGGACATGACAAATTTTTTGTCTGACCTGGTGCAGCTGTTCTTATGTTCTTAATGTAATAAGAACATCACCAGGGCCACTGACTAGTGTCAGTCAAGCTTGTGAAATGTTTTAATCCAAAAATCTTTTGAAAGAAATACATTCCTTAAATGGATTATGGACCTTTTCCTTAAATGATCTTAAACAGAAGAGATAAAAAAACCAAGACTGATATGCTTAAAGCCCAGCTAAGGTTTATTTTAACTCCTTTCAGGCAAAGATCTACAAGTAAATACTGATCTAAGACCACAGTATTCCTCTGGGAAATACATTTGATTCTGAATTATTCTGATAGCTTTACAAATGCATGAATAGACTAACTGAATTATTCCACCAAACTTTGACATAATACTGTTATTACATTTGACTTGAAGACCTGAACAGACCACATACATGTATTGCCTGAGTGTATTAGTGGTACTCAAAGACAGCTAGACAGAGTTGCTACCACAGTGAGGTTAGAATCTTGTTATTATAAAGTGAATATGTCAATATGTGTAGTTATGTATCTACCTGTAGGTGAATATATGCTAAAAATCTGTATTCTTGGACACAGAATAAGTCACAGATAAACAAGAAAAATCAAGAATCCTCACAAATAAAAAAGGACCCTCCCTTTCAACTGCTGCTTACCATCCTACTCCTGTAGCACAGTGTGTAGGTTTTCTCCAGCTCCCAGCTGTGCACACCAGATATGGGAGTAAGGTGGAATGGGTGGAAAGTGTAGCCATTCTTAATGATTCGAACCATATCACAGGTTTTATATTCTTCCCCCATCCCTCAGTTTCAGAGAAGGGTATCCCATCACTTCTACTCCTTCTTGCACTTCTGCCTACAGGCTGCCCATTTCTGAGGATTCATTCAAGATAAAACTTCCATTCTGAAATATCCTACTTGTTTCTTAAGAGGTGGAGTACCCACTGGAAACTCTTAATGAAGTCCGCAGCCTCATGAAAAACAGTTTATCTGAAATTATAGAGCCAGGACAATAATTTCAAGTTTCTTCCAAATTAACAAGCTGGGCATGAAAACTAATTGTTCAGCACATCATAATTCACTGAGGGAAAGGTAGGAAGGTGAGAAAATGTTCAATGTGCATCATAACTGACACTTCATATGCAGTTACTTATGTTTCATTGGTACTCAAGTGCATTTGTGAAGGAGGTAAACTGGTATACATAAATGTAAGGTCTGGTTTATAAACCATAGTTAGCAGATAAGGATGTAAGGGGGCAGGATACTTCCAGTAGAAGTGGCCATGAGTGATAATACCCTCAAATTATTTTCCGCTGTCTACAGTTGACTGTAAGTGTTTTTACAAGTTTATGGATCCCTAATTCTCCATCTAAAAACTCATAGTTTTAAAATACAGCATGATCACCTGAGTGCTTGATTTATTTGCTGGATATGCACTGTATTGTCCCCAGAGAAGACCTATTTAAAAAGCAATGTAGGTATTACTAGCTTTCTGATTCAAGGCCCTCATCTGAAAATAAATTGCAACAATTGGTAAATACCATCTTTAATTTTTAAAAATTTTATAAGATACCATTATTTCTAGTTGTAGCCTAAAAGTTGTTTATATGTTCTAATTCTAGCCATTTTTGTCAAACTACCTGTTCTTGGGGAATCTCCTGCTGGAAATACAATGAGTTCTGCATTCTGAGTGACCGCTCTAGATTAAGGTCAACAATGTTGTAAAAAGGTCATTGGCAACTCCTCTGACAGACAGATTGAGTTGAGTTTTAAGAGTTTCCATGCACATCTGGCAGAAGGACTGGGCACTATGTAACATAAAACTTTCTAATAAATCTTGAGGAAACTAAGATTAAAGTGGAACAGTGAAGTAAATGGAATGAAGTAGAATAAGCACAATCTTCATGGCATATTGCCGCTGTGTTCCCAAATGAATACAAAATGAAACAAGGAGGGGATGTGTGATCATCATGGACCCATATGAGTAGCCAGAGAAAAAGAACTAAAGGCAAAACATTTTGAGGCTGCAAGGGAAATCAAATCAAAAGGGCCAGATTTATATCACATCACTACTGGCTGCTAAGGCTTTAGCAGATTATTGTGTACAACAAATAGCTTTGAAAACAAACAAATAACTTTTTTCTTTAGGTCTGTTGCCTCATTGCCTGTTGAGGCAGCTAGGTAAGGGAGATTATTTCATGTCCAAGTGGGAGTCAATATGCTACTGTGTACAAGTCTATCAGGAAGAAGAATATTTTGTCTGTCTTCAGCTCAGAACAGGATATTTTTGCAGGCAGTTCAAAGCAGAGTCATCAGGTTGTAGTGAACAGGGTGATAGAGCAAATAAGAAAATAAAAGGCAGTTTTTGGGAACCTTAAAAATAGTATTAATTTTAGTCTCTGCTGCTTTGAACTTAAAAGAAAAACCATTACCTTTCTTGGGGATAATTGTGACTACTGAGACCAAGATGGTTTGGTGTTTTTAATTAGACTGTATCTTACTTTGTGAAGTTCCTATTTCACAAATGTCATGACAACCTTCTGACAAAGAACAGTGCAAGACAAATTCCAACACTTCTGTTTCAGGACACATTAGAAAGATATGACACTGTCAAAGTAAAGTGTTAATATGTTCCTTTGTCCCTGCTGCAGTGTCACACTAGGTCAGGAACTGGCCCTCAACAGTGAAAAATGAAAGATCTTGAGAACTGAGGCTTGGCTAAAAGTGTAGTTAAAACCAATTTTACTGTGATCTAGCAGCTGTAAACTTAACTGTGATGGCAGAATATCTATAATTAGGAACTGGACAGGCAGGCAGATAGCAAAAGACCTAACAAGCTTTTGGTGAATTTTTCTGACTGTGGTGGATGATTCTGAAATTGAAAGAAAATATATTAATGAAGGCAACCCAATTATTTTTATAGTGTGTGTTTTGTATATTAGGGACCAAAATTAGATCAGTAAGACAAAAAAACCTCAGATATGATAGTTTTATCACATTAAAAAAGTTAAACAAATGGACAACTAGAGAGGCTAGCAAAGGTACTTTCCAAACCAGAAGATGGTAGCATTGTCAATATGGTGTCTTTTTGGCTTTCAGATGAATCTGCTTGGTGATCAGTAAGTGCACTTGCTGTGTGTGTGAAAGGAAAAGACTGGTATGAACCCTGCAGAAATGTTCAGCAACAGATCATTAACAATTCTAAGTATATAAAGTAAACCATAACAGAAGAAAGAAGCCTTAGGATTTATCTGAGATTTCCCCCATAAGCTTTGCTTATGCCGTCTGCACAAATGAGAAACTCAGTCCAGTGCTCAAGGCACTGCTATATTAAATATTAATGGGAATTCACTGTATAGTAGATTTTTCCTTCCAGGGAACTGATAAATAGCTAATGAAGAGTTAGGCAGCTGAGTCCATCCTGAATGGGTAATTCTTTCAGTAACAACAGTTTGTTTGCCCCTTGAGGGTTCATTTTTTCTCTCTCATACAACAAAATATAATTGAACTTCGGTTTATTATTTTGTAACCTAAAAAATATATATATACGTATTGATTGCTGAGCTTTAAATTGTCTGAACACCTTTGGAAATCTTTCCCTGCTCATAAATAAACAATGAAGTAGCTAGTCAGCATCTGTCTGATGAATTACAGTGTTTGAAGCATCATAGTCAATGTGATCTAATCAATAATAGACAGCAGCAAAAAAGATACCAGTCTGCCATGCACAAAATGAGACTCTCTGTTACTTTTACTAATTTCTTCCTAGCCACTGTGTGTACCCTTGCACATCCTAAACCTACTATAGCAAGAGTCTTGGTACACTGAGCCAGATGTTTGCCCACTGTGTGTTTATCAGCTATGAGCTCACTGCTGCTTTGTTAAAAAAAGAAAAAAAAAAACAAAACCCAACAACTCCTTTCTTTCCTGAGGATTTTGTGCTTAAAGAAGGTGGCAGCTGGAGCTGAGACCCCTGCATGTATCTGTGGAAGAATACGGAGGTACAAAACGTTTCTTCCAGAGCACACTACTAATATCCTTCAGTCAGGCAGTGAAAGAGGAAAGCAATGCTATGAATCCTCACGAACATCCAAGTATGGGAAATTGTACGTTATTTCTTTTCAGAAACTGACCCCAGGTGAGTTTTGACTTGTAGTTTGCATCAGAATAGAGAAGGTGAATGCTCACAAGTAATGGTCACCAGCTTAAATGAAATCCAAGTCTTCAGCTGCATCAGCTGTTCAGTAGCGTATACAGAGGTCTTGCTCCAAGTAGACAAGACAAAAGGAAGTACATGAATACTGTTGTAAACTTTCTAGGTCATCTGTTAAAAGCATGTGCAGCTTTTCATAGTGGCTGTATCTTTTCAGTAACTGTTCCTATTCAGTTGAGCAGATAAACATAGGTCATTGGGTTGTTGATCTAATGTTTCTAAAATCCAGTAAGGGTTTCACAGATATTTTAAGAGAAGACATAGCAAAGACTATTAAGATTTTGTAGTTGTGTGTGGGGGTGTTAAGATACAAAAACATACCAGTTTTTTATAGGTATTTAAATATTTTGCTAGAATGGGTAGACACAGTCAGCTCAGTGCATGAAACAATAATATTGCTGACAATGCAACATACTGTATGATAGACTACCTTGTAGCAGGTAAACTAAATGCTTTTATAGTTGGGCCACTTTTCACTTCTTATTATCCTAAACCATCATAAAGCATGAGCTACTCCAGTGCACAAATAATGCTTTCTATTTCTGCTGTAAAAGGGCAAACCTGAACACAGTGCAAGAACCCGGCAGACTTTGTGATATACGTTAGAGTCATCCATAGGGGAGGACTGGCAGAATATAAACATTTCATAAAGCAATAAATCAGTATTATATTAAACAAGAAAACTTGAGGATCGTTGAGGTAATGAGGGAAGAAATTTTTTGTCCTGCATTTTTATGTTTTACAAGTAGTCCTGTTTTTCCAAATATATCCGAGTATTAAGGAAAAGAATTTATCTGAATACAATAGAATACTATACCTGAAGTATTGTCTTCTGATCAATTAGTCCCAAAGTCTTACTACCACAAAATAGGAAAGGATATTCACTATTTTGACACAACAGGTACAGAGAAGTATAAAGAATGTGTATTCTAAGTCAAACAGATGCTTGATCCCCCAGGGAATTTATCTGAATGGAGAAAGTTTGTATTTGTTGCTAGCAATTCACAGGAGTCTGGGATGTAACTACAGCTATTGACCATGTTGACAGCACCCTTTTACCAAGAGGCACTGCTTTTCAATGTCTTCCCCAGCTCTCCCATATCTATGGATAGAAGGACAATGTATGCCTTTTTCTTTCACTGCAGTCACTCTCTCTTGTTCTGCAGCTTTTCTTCAACTGTGGCCTTAGTCAGCTTTAACATAGAAAGGAATAAATTTGGCTTCTCATTCACAGATTTGTTTTTCCTTATAAAATCATAATTCTACAGAGAGCAATCTGATCACCTAGGAAGTAGAGCACAACCCAGTGATTCACAAGCAGCTGCCCATAGTAAGACAGTGTATGTAGCAGACAGGGGCCTTGCATTACCCTTTAGGCTCTACTTTGACTAATGAAGGCAAAAACATAAGAAGATTAAATTAGTCCTGCCAGATCAGACCAAAACATCTAGGATAGTGTTTTGTCACTGTCAATAACTCTGTCAATAATTCGTTCAATCAAAAGCTAAAGGAAGTTTCTTATAAACATAGTGCAAGCTCGTGAGGCGTGTTCTCCATGTTGATACATTGTGATGTACTATGGGATGTGATGGAAGCTGAAGCTTTCTTCTCAACCTAATATGGAGGAATTGATGACAGAGAATGTTGAGGTTTGTTGAGGTTTCTGTTTATCAGACTTCCCATTAAAAACACATAATTCATCTAAGTACCACTGAGGGTTGCCTGATGAAAATAAGGTGATAATGCTCCTGTGTTTACAAATTCATGCAATTTAGTAAGGAATCTCAATAGCCCATAAGTAGCACCTAAATCAGTCTGCAAACCACAGCAGTGATTACAACTGCTCTTGAAGAAACTACTTTTGTTTGCTTATATAAATTGACATGTGTCTGGTAAGTCTTCACTAATCCTTACTTAGGTTGGGCCAGGTCATCACCTTTGAATAGATATGAATAACAGTTTAGAGTGAGGGAAACTTTCATTTATTTCCTTGGTGAGATGAAAACCACCAGATGCTGTATATGGTTACATTTACAGACTATGTGGTTAAAAAGCAGCTATTCTGAACAATTTGAGAAGAATGAAGAATGCTGGTAGAGCTTGTTCTTCTTTGCAATCTTCTTGGTGAACTGGGCTAAAGTGAATAGGTTAAGAATTATGAAATACTTGTTAACAAGAGAGGCTGTCCAAGACAATGTAGATTGCAGCAAACCTCACCCATCCTGACAGATTTTGTGAAGAAACTGGAGTGCAACACAGAGAAGCTATCATGGAGAATGCTGTGGCTACAATAACATGGTGGAATGGAGCACTGTCAATGGGATAGATGGCCAAAAGAGATACAGAGAAAAAAGAGGGAGTGTAATGGCCTTGGCAGACAAGTATGCAAATATGGGAGTGATGGACATATTGTTACAGCAAATCCTGGGCAGCAGCTCCTGTAATTCAAGTACAGCAGATTACAGCGCTCAGATAAAGCTCATCCAAGAGTATCAAAGGAAATAAAATGTGAAAAAGTAGAAGCACCAATGAGGAAGCTGAATATAATGGCCAGTAAACACAGAGCAAAAGGAGAAGCAGGTGGTTTACAACCTGTATCACAGAATCACAGAATGCTACAGGTTGGAAGGGACCTTAGGAGATCAGCTAGCCCAACCCCCCCTGGCAAAGCAGGTTCACCTACAACAGGTTGCACAGGACTGCATCCAGGTGGGTTTTGAACATCTCCAGAGAAGGAGACTCCACAACCTCTCTCTGGGCAGCCTGTCCCAGTGTTCTGTCACCCTCTCAGTAAAGAAGCTTTTCCTCATGTTTAAGTAGAACCTCCTGTGTTCCAGCTTGTGACCATTTCCCCTTGTCCTATTGCTGGCCACCACTGAAAAGAGTCTGGCCCCGTCCTCTTGACAGCCTCCCTTTACATATTTATGAACATTAATAAGATCCCCTCTCAGTCTTCCCTTCTCCAGGCTAAACAGACACAGGTCTCTCAGTCTTTCCTCATAAGAAAAATGCTCCAGCCCTTAATCATCTTCGTAGCTCTCTGCTGGACTCTCTCCAGAAGTTCTGTATCTCTCTTGAACAGCGAAGCCAAGAACTGGACACAATACTCCAGATGTGGCATCACCAGGGCAGAGTAGAGGGGGAGGAGAACCTCCCTCAACCTGCTGGTCACACTTTTCTTAATGCACCCCAGGGTAGCATTGGCCTTCTTGGCCACAAGAGCACTTTGCTGGCTCATGGTCAACTGGTCATCCACCAGCACTCCCAGGTCCTTCTCTGCAGGGCTGCTTTCCAGCAGGTCAACCCCCAACCTGTACTGGTGCCTGGGGTTATTCCTTCCCAGGTGCAGGACCCTACACTTGCCTTTATCTTCATCAGGTTCCTCTCTGCCCAGCTCTTCAGCCTATCCAGATGTCACTGAATGGCAGCA
>NW_010311149.1:0-15732 GCF_000700745.2 Antrostomus carolinensis
CATGGACCCTGATGGGATGCACCCACAAGTGATGAAGGAGCTGGCAGAATTGATCGTTAAACTGCTCTACATCATCTTTGAAAGGTCTTGGAGAATGGGAGAGGTACCTGAAGACTGGAGGATAGCCAGTGTCACTCCAGTCTTCAGAAAGGGCATGAAGGAGGATCCAGGCAACTACAGGCCAGTCAGCCTCACCTCCATCCCTGGGAAGGTGATGGAACAGCTCATTTTTTATACCATCTCTAAGCAATTGGAAGAAGGTTATCAGGAGTAGTCAACATGGATTCACTAAGGGGAAATCGTGCTTGACCAATCTGGTAGCCTTCTATGATGACATCACCAGCTGGGTAGATGAGGGGAGAGCAGTGGATGTTGTCTACCTTGATCTCAGCAAGGCTTTTGATACTGCCCCCCACAACATCCTTGTAGCAAAGCTCAGAAGGTGCGGAAGAGATGAGTGGATGGCGAGGTGCACTGAGAAGACTGGCTGACTGGCAGAGCTCAGAAGGTTGTGATCAGTGGCGCAGGGTCTAGTTGGAGGCCTGTAACTAGTGGTGTTCCGCAGGGGTCGGTACTGGGTCCGGTCTTGTTTAACATCTTCATCAACGACCTGGATGCAGGGGTAGCATCCACCCTCAGCAAGTTTGCTGATGATACGGAGTTGAGAGGAGTGGCTGGCACACCAGAAGGCTGTGCTGCCATTCAACGAGACCTGGACACACTGGAGATAACCTGATGAGGTTCAACAAGAACCTCGAGACTGAGAGGGGATCTTATCAATGTCTATAAATATCTGAAGTGTGGGGGCCAAATGGACGGGGCCAAAAGGATGAGGCCGGGCTTTTTTCAGTAGTATCCAGTGACAGGACAAGAGGCAATGGGCAAAAACTGGAACACAGCAAGTTCCACACAAACTTAAGGAAAAACTTCTTTACTGTGAAGATGCCAGAGCACTGGAAGATGCTGCCCAGAGAAGTTGTGGAGTCTCCATCTCTGGAGACATTCAAAACCCGCCTAGACATTTTCTTGTGCAACCTGTTACAGGGAACCGGCTTTAGCAGGGGAGGTTGGACTAGATGATCTCCTGAGGTCTCTTCCAACCCCTACGATTCTGTGAACATACTTTGTTGGAAAAGTATAACAAAAGCTAGCCAAAGTTATAGAAATGCAGTTATTAGGCACAGAATAATCCCAAACTGGCATTTCATTTCGTGGGAAATGTGCTAAGTGCAATGATTTTAGCCAATACATTTGCTCCATAAAATACAGTGTTTTACTGAAATGAAAAACATTTGCAAGAAATATTGAAACTCATTATGTTTAAATGGTATTTTTGATGGGTAAATTGTAGACAATATGTTTTGTTTTGAACTAAAGGTTTGAATTGCACTGTTTTGAATTTATTTTACCCAAAATTAGGTTTTGATATAAATTTGAGGTGTGGTATTTGTTCATTTGTCATTGTAACTCTGGATTTCCTTTTATAAAAGATAGTATATAGTATATTTGATTTTTAAAAATCCAGTGTCTATTGGTTTTACTTCTTAATATTGCTGGGTGAAAATAACCTCCCTGACACATTTTTTTGCATTTCACTAATGCCACCTATTTTATTAAACCCTTTATGTAAAACCACATCAGTGGTTCTGAGGGAAAATAATACCCCCACTGATTTAGATATAGTCAAATCAAAACCATTTTCACAAATGACAGGCAGAATTTTGCATTTGGTTTACATGGTTGGATATGTTTGCTTTTATTACTCAGTTGTTTTTAATGACAAAAGTTGTTTAGACTACAGGGAACTTGAAATAATAGTAAATATTTTCTGGCTGGTTATTGAAAGGAGAACTCAAGTACTTTTCAGAATACCTTGATATAAAAAACACAGCAGTCTTTCTTTTTTTTTTTTTTTTTTTTTTCTGTAGGCTTCAACATTTATGAATATCATATGTTTTTCCTAAACTCAACCCCAAGGGCTTTTCTGCAGAAGCCCCAGCTGAAGACAAGGGATATAGCTGGAAAATCTGGGAGTAGCTCTCATCCACCATTCCAGCTTCCACCTCAGCCTGGACACAGACTCTCAGAAGTTATTT
This sequence comes from Antrostomus carolinensis, assembly GCF_000700745.2. NCBI lineage: Eukaryota > Metazoa > Chordata > Aves > Caprimulgiformes > Caprimulgidae > Antrostomus > Antrostomus carolinensis. The sequence continues at coordinate 2,097 of NW_010311149.1, forward strand.
CAAAATATTCCCAAGACTACTAAGTTTCACATGGAGTTTCTAGCAGTTGCAAAGATAAAATTTTCTTGGCCTGGTCCTGGTTTCCCATCCTGCAATGAATGTAGTTTCATAAGACTGAATCTAATTTATTTGCCACAATAAAATTTTCATACACACAAAATCTGTCAGAGACAGGTTTTTAAATACTTACACAGATGTAATTAGGTAAAAGCCTGTCTTTAATTATAAAAAATATCACATACTCCCAGTTCACTTACAATACTTCACACAGAACACAGTTATTTTCTGCAGTAGAAACAAGTTTTAGTCTGCTACCACAAAAAGGAAAACCCACCATGTGAAAGGTGATCTGTTGAAATGAAGAGCCTTCCAAATTATTTGAGTTCTAAACTAACACAAATATTCTTAATATTAGATTTTATGTAAGAAGTAAAATTTCTAAACTGTTTAACTAAGAGCATATGCCTGAGAATTCTTGTGGTTATACACCATATTTCTGATGCTTGTCCTGTACATCAGGTTTCCCATTAATTTCATTGGAACCAGGATTTCCCTGGTAGTACCCTTTGTGGTACTTAACAGTTTCACTAAGTTCACTTCTCAGTTTTGCAGCTATGTCAAATTCATTCAGAACAATTGTAATAAAAAAGTCTCAATTTTTGCTAATACTTACCCACCATATCCATAAAAATTATCACATTGAAATTAGTTGAACTGCACATATGAGTAAAAATTTGGCCTCTTGATTTGTATCAGATGTGCAGAAGATGGTCTCAACATTTCATCACTCTTGTAATTTAATAAAAATTTCTATATGCTGAAGAGCAAAGGCTGAATACAAGAGATTCCTCTGCCAGACTGGTGAAAGCTTAGAACAAGTGTACGGATTTAGACTGAAGAAACACACAGGCACTTGTGCCATGCTTCAGTTCATCTGGTATGTGCAAGGAACCATAATTACAAACACAGGAATGTCTGACATGTACTTGCCCACATAGCACTGTTGTATCTCTGCCAGAACAGGCAGTAAATATATCACTGTAGAGTTACAGTAGAGATAATATGAAAACAATTATCATGGGTAATTTCAGGGACTTCTGCAGGGCAGCCATGTTTGCTGGCCTGTACAAACTCATTTTCCCTAAATTCAAACCAATTTGAACATGATGGGTTGGAGAGTTTAGCTTAAACACAACTATCCCATTTTTCAGTTGCTGAGGAGTGATTAAAGGAAGAACAGAGGGAACGGCAAAGATTGTTAATCAGAACTTTGCAATGAATTAGGCTGTAAATCAGCTTCAGTTGGCTGAAAACTGTGTTTTCAATGGCGCTAAGCTATACTACAAGAAAAACGAGCCAGAGAGCCATTGCATTATTAAACATCCACTACAGAAGTAGAGCTCACTGACTTGTGTGAGCTCACCTGTGTTTTTCTGAAGACTGGAGGAATGTTGTTCTATTGCAAAACCATGGCGTATGCTTCCTTTTAGTTAGAAATCCATCCTCTTCACCGGAAGTGAATTACCGCAGGTAATGAACAGCACGAGACATGGGCAAATCTAGGGGACAGTGGGAGGATGGAAGATTTGTAAAGTTTTCTAGCTTTTTGAAGTTATGAAGAAATATACAAAAGTTCACAAATATAAAACTCCAAGACACTTGACTTACCTTAATATTCACCTTTCATATGCACATAAACTAATTTCTAAATGAGAAAGCTACTAAATAATTGCTGCGGTCCCTCAAAATATATGAACATATTCATATACACACACAGAATTTTATATTATTACCACCACAGTAACCAGCTACAAAAGACCCCTCAAAAATGTGGAAAAGTGACAAGTCTTCCTCTTTTCACAGAATTGTTAAGTACTAGTTTACAATTTACAGTATCCTCAATACAGACACTGGTTTCTATACTATGTGAGATATTGAGGGAATGATTGAAAAATATGCATGTCTGTGATTTGTACAGGTGTCATGGGTAATAAACTGTCTCCTATAGGAAACTTTTTAGGACTATTTATGGCTGCAGCCAAACTCTGCTTTCAGTAACATGGTCAACTTTTCAGCACATGATTACAAAACCCAAAGAATTTTATGCAGAAGTATGAACCTTTATGTGCCTTGTAGTGAAACGTAACATGGTGAGCGCAGGCCTGAAATCAGCCTGTAATCACTTATTTTCCAAATTTATTAAACTGAGATTTAAGCTTTGTTGTATTTGTCAGTTTGGTGGATATTTCTCTCATCCTATACATAGTTACTGAACAGAGTAATATATACACATATTATTTAAACACATAGGTATCTGAGGCATTACAGATAAGCTGCCAGAGGTAAGCAGGTCTGCAAAGATGAGTCAGGCACTACCGTAGGGTTTTTTGTGAAGCCGCCGATGCCATGCGACTGGCACTTGCCGTGGCAGCCTGGCGTTGTGAGGATGGAGATGTGGCGAGTCAAGGTGTGGTGGAGGATCTCCAGTTTGCAGCATCCCCTGCCTGGGGGCGGTGGGCAGGTGGGCAAGCAGCCCCCACAGGGCTCTGCGAGCCCCAAGCAGCTGCAGCAGAGCAGGGTGGAGGTGGAAGGGAGTCACCTACCCCAGGAGGGAGTCCCTGGCCGTGCTACTGAAGAGCTGAAATCTTTCTATGCAATATTGTTATGTAATTTTCTGTTCAAAGCATATTGCTAAGCAGATGGCAGAGCACACACTGCAGTCCAGATTTTCAAATATTTCAGGATCTGCTGTTGAGCCCAGATTTTTCTGAAGCCCATGTTTGGACACCTAAGTTTTTATAAAAGCTCAAAATACCCACAGCCCTACCATACCGTGTATACAGCTGGGCTGTCACAGGAGCTCAGCGTACAACACACTGTCCACCACAGGGGTCCAGAATGGGAACAGCTTTTTCTGAAAACTGTACCCCTGTGGACAGCGGAATGGGAATAGGAAGTCGTCAAGAACTGGCCATGTAGGAATATGTGTGCATGGGCTATGAAGTGCTGCATGCAGGAACATACTGTTTTAAATAAGCATCAGGCCCTCTGTACATTTATAATATACATAGTATGTGCACATGTGCAGTAGGTCTAATGTGACACAGAAGTATTGGATTTACTGTGCACATGCCATAAAGCTCATCTGTGTGCATGGAGTGGAAATATTTGGCATTTGGGGAGCAGAACTTTGAGAAACAAGAACTGAGACTAGGAAGGCAAGAAGTCTGGAAGAAAAACAAGGGCAAAACTGGGGATAGGCAGACCTCCTTATGTGTCAAACATTCCCATGACCCAAGTGGCACAAAATACTCACTGAAAATCTGCATACTGGATGATAAACACTGTGCTTGCTCCTGACTACCGACTGTATAACACTAGGGCAGTCATTCTAAGAAAGGAGATTGTTAGAAGCTTTTAGAGGGAAATACAACACCTTAATAGCACCTCCCATACTGAAGGATATATCACTACCGCAATGATTAAACATTTCCCAGGGTTGACAGTGACAGTTGACAACTCTGTTGAAACTAACCCCAATTGTCTTTATGGCATAGACATGTCTGTTCACACTGGAAATGGCTTTTCCATTTTCTTCTCCTCTGTTTGGCAAAAACCATTTTTTTAGCATACTTTTCAAGTTTGGGATAATTAGAGCATTGATCCTGAAATCTGAGCCATCATGGGGTGGATACAGGAGTGCAGTTAGTGCAGAGGCTTGTTTGGTTTCAGGCTCCATACACCCATATCTGATTGGAGATTCAGGACCATTTGTGCATGTTCAGACAGGAACAGTCTGCTGGGGAAAATCATAGCAAGTGCTAGCAAATACTAACACAGTTTACAAGGAGAGGTAGACTCACATTTTTAGCAGCTGCAGTCCAGATTGTAATGCTCTGTCTGATCTGCAGCAGAAAAAATTGAAAGTCTGACTTCCAATTATTGTACCCTCTGTGTCTGCATTTTGAACTGGTAATCACTTGTACTGTCCTCTAAGATATTGTAATTCAAGAAGGAAAGAGAACCCAGGATAGCACACACAGAAATCACCTAGCTTACAAGTAATGCTTGCTCCCTACAATCTATTTATTTTCCTTTACAAATTCATATACTGTGTTAAACTAATTAATAATCTATGAAAAACAATGGACCACTTGTTCACTTACAGTTCCAATTTTTTTTCAGAGGATAGTCTTTCTACAAGTTGTTTTCCTCATAAGCAAATGATGTCTATAAGAGGAGCTGTTTCAGTTCATAAATCGTAAATACTGTGTGATTTTTGGGTCCATTGCATTTAAAAACAGGACACGCTTGCCAGAATAGTTCAATATAATCCAGTACATCAAGGGTTAGTGGATTTTTATGGCTCACATGACTAATCTGGACTAAGAAAGAGGAGAAAAACTGATGCAAAAGAGGCTGTGTGAGGTGTGAGCTGAAAAGGCCAAGCAAGCCTCAATACATGTATTTTGGGTTTGGTTCTGCCAACTAATAAAGTGAGTTCAGAGGTGAAAGTCAAGGTCAGGAAACATCCTGAGCAGTTTATCCTTCTGGGTGGTGAGTTTTCAGCAGAGATACAGTCCTGCTCACTCAAATCAGATCTATACTTAGGAATCCAGAACAAAATATGACTGTATACTCATAAAATGTTTCCCCCCAAACAAATCTGATTTGGTTTTCAGTTGGTGAATCTCAGGGGAAAAAAACAATGCCCAAACCAAAACATAAGAGTAAATTTTGTCATCATGACAGAGTTGATTGTTTTTCAGATTGAAATTTAACAAAAGATGTGGGGCTGTGTAAAACAAAAGCTTCTACAAGTCATCTTGCTCAGAGCTATTCATCTTGTGCCTGAGGCATCCCCATCAAAGGGAGATGTTCCATTAATTAAGTAGCTGTTAGAGACAGCTCTTCTTTTTAAGATGGTATTTATACAATTTTGATTTGTCTGATATCCCACATGTGACCTATTCACCAGAAACTTTGTTGTAAGTACTATGGAAGTACCTAGGAGAATGGAACTGGGAAATCCACGATAGATTTGGAGACTGGTCTGAAAATGCAAAATTGTTGCTGGAGGTTGCACTGTGGTCACATGGGGAGAGTCTCTGTGGGTGCTTGTTCAGTGGCCCAGGCTCTGAACTGATAAAGTAACTTTGAATACCACAAAATTTAGAGAAATGGTACTTTTCTTTTTTAATTGAAATTTTTAATTAAATTTTTAGTTGAAAACTTTATTTCCTGTAAGGGAGATGGGGTTTTCATTCTATTTAGGATGGGAAAATGATATTAGCAAAGCTTCAGTCAATTAGCAAGGACATAACAAGAGGTGATCCAGGGCTTGCAAAATCTCATCAGTCGAATTATTTCAAAACCAGAAGCTGAGCCAGATTGTCACAAGACCACACACCTCTCCATCCTACTGTTCAGATTCCAGATAGGTTGTAAAATATTTTGGTCCAGAGCTGCCCCGAAGCCACCAGTTTGTCATGCCAGGGATTATTAACCCTCTGGTTGCAGAAGCCTCAGCTGAAGTTTAATGAACTTGCACAAGGCTTAGACAAAACCTGACCCCTTCCTTAAACCCCAAGTCATGCAGCACACCTGCAGAGTGTCCCTGCTCAAAGTCCCAGTTCCTACAAGCGCAGCTGTTCAAGTAGATCCAGTTTTTAGGATGAAAGCCTTAATGAGGCTCAGGATACAGTTCACATGGCGAGGCAGACCCCTGCAGTAATTTTATTTCATACTTCCACACCTCTGCGGCTGTCTTTGTGCCTTTGCAAATACCTTCTGAAAATGTCTCCTTCCCCCTTGACTCTTTAAATGCATTTCTTCCAGCATATCCTTTGCTGGGTCTGCTCATTGCTAATCAGTTCTTACTCACATTTATTTCTAGATTTCTGTGTCCTCTGCCTACCTTTCCTGGCACTTAACTGGAAGTGTGGTGTAAAAAAATTGTAGTGAAGGTATTCAAGACATTCTCATTACCCTTGACACCGAATTTCCTTCAAAACTCAACTCACATTCTTTCCTTTTGTTCACAAAAATAATTCAGAATAGCTGATAAAAAAGGTCAAAAGTGAAGCAAACAACTGGCCCACAAAACCCAACAGCTTAAGTGAACTTTCCACCTTTCCACAATAAAGCATTCATAAGCACAGTAGCCAGATACTCCCATTATTAATGATTCACTAGCAGTGTATTCATTAGTAATAAGCACCAGTGTCATGTCAATAGTGCATCTAAATTGAGCTAATTACATTACCCGATGCCTCATATTTTATGCGTATAATTTATTCCCCATGGCATAAATCCTTGGCTTTTCTCCAAAGTCAGGCAAACAGGTCTAGTAGTTTATTCTCTATTGGAACACAAAGAGAGCAAAGCCCTTTATATCCCATCCCAGTCAGCACCCTCAGATTTGTCCCATGGCCTGCAGTTTGCAGGATTTGTGTGTGCAACACTGTGAATGGTGCCTTAAGTTTGCTTTGCACCCTCACTCCTTAGGTTGAACCTCCATGGCAGCTCTAAACCACAGCGTCTCACCCTCAGTGGAAGAGAGGCCACCAGTGACCACACACAGATGTGTCGTTCACCACAAACACCTCTGGGAAGGAGCTGGTATTGTTCTTGCTCAGTATTTCTGTGGTGCTTTAATGTTACCCTAACTCTCTGTGAGTTGGTGTGCCCTTTGAAGGCTTTCCAGACCTTCAAAAAACCAGGAAACCTTCTGAGGTGTCATCCTGCCTTAGGTTAATCCAAAGTGGATTTCATATCCTGAGTAAATTGGAATAGGTACAATTTCCAGAAGCAATGTCCTTCTCTGGGGAGCGTGAAGAAATTGTTCCCAGTTGGGCAAATCTTCAAAACATTTTCAAAAAAAATTTATTCAAAACAGGAACGTGTCCCTTTTAAAATATTTTAGTTTACTATTTAGTAAAATAATTTTTACTAATTTAGTAAAATTTTTATTTTAGTTACTTTTTTTACTCTTTGACTAGATGTGGTTGCTTATGGTTTTGCATTCGCAGCTGCTGGCTGCCCATCTTTAGTAGTCTAACTAAGAAAAAAGAAGGGCAATAGAGACACTTATACCATCTAAGTTCAGGAACCTAACTTTAGTGAATAATTTATCCCAGACAATTACCCTGGACTTTTTCTGTAGTCAGTGGAAAAAGATACTCCCAGGCATATATTCAAATCACTTAAATTAGGTTCCTAAATTGGCACATCAGATGAAACATTCTTATTTGCATTTGAGGGGGGTGATTTGCTTCCAAAGGAAAATTCAGAGAGTTTATGTACACAAATATCCTTGTGCACAGTTTATCATCTCTCTTTTTAAAGTGTCTTTATAAATACACCAAACACAGTGCCCTTTGCCTAATCCATTAAAAAAATGGCATACTGGAAACAAAATTATGGACTTATATTTTTGAAAACATACTATATCACATCCCTCAAAAAGAAATACCTACTCCAGAGAGGGTAATATGACACAGCTGGAAGGATTTCAGGACTAGCCATGGAGCTGGGACATGGCCTAGAGCTTATGCATCTCCTGCTAGAACATCTTTTAAAAAGAACTCCTGTGAAACCGTATGTCCACCTGGATGGAGGACTATGTTTGCCTAAAGGTTCTGTTCTCCCCACCTCTTTCCTTGGATCTCCTCTTAACTAGGTGGCAAGTTAATCTATGCTATTAACCAGCTGTTAATCTATGCTATTAACCAGCTGTTCTGATTTATCATGCACATATTGAGCTTTCACTGGTGAAATTCTTCTGGAGCTCTGAGTAGGACTTCATTCTCTCTTGAATTGGGAGAAACAGTTGAGGGACAAATGGCTCATCAAGGCAAGGGGATGAGTCTTAGACACTTGGAAATTCAGCTACACTGGGAGGAATGAACCTGGGGACTGTGATACATATTGCGTACCACAGATAACCAAGTATCTTGTGAGGATTTAAGAAATGCCCTCCTTAGTAGCACGTTTTGGGGTACAAACATGAACTTCAGGGGTGGAGAGAATGCCAATAGGCAGGTTTCCACTGCTGTTGCTGCCAGCTGCCTTCTGCACTTTGCTGAGGGTCATGTCCTGGATCCCCAAAAACAAAAGGGGTTTCAGTGTTGTCTGCAGTGGGGTTGGGCTTGTTCTACGAGTGCCCTCTCCTCTCAAGTTCTGCTTCTCCAAGTGCCAGAAACAAAGGAACAAAATGCTTAGAGTAAGTGACTCAAAACACAGGAGAGGTTCAGGACAGGTTAAAAAGAAAAAACATTCAGCAGGCAATCCATGGAAAAATCTGAAGGAAGCCTTGACATAAAACAAATCCAATACCTATCCCTACCAGAGTCTCGTATTACAGTTGTACAGAGTGACATATTATAGTTGTCAAAGACTAATGCTACCGTAAAAAACCTGTGATGTTAATTTGATTGTTCAAATACTCATGAAAATAATTTTAAAAAAACTTCCCATGCAAATTTGACTACAAACACAATATAATTAAATTAATACTTATTTTTACTTTAAAATACTAGCCCTATGTTAGAAGTTTTGCTTTAATTGAAAAGATTTTAAATTATTGTTTTACTTTAATTGAAATAATAGAAAAGAATATTATAAACTGGGGTATAAAAGCATGTTGTTCTAGAGAAACATTTCTCAACATAGTTTTATTGCATCTGTTTTGCTTAGCAACTTAGCAACTTTTGAGATCTCATAATAAAAATATTTTATTTGATTTATCCATTTGACTTGAGACCATGAATCTTGAGTTAATGCTGCAAGGTCAGGGAAGTTTAGGAATCCAGAAGTTTCAAATGAATGTCAGCTAGCTAAAAGGTGCTCAAGGAGGGTCTATTAATAATGAAAGCTCCAGGCAAATGTATAATGCAAGCCCTTCAGATCACAACACAAAGTTCACATTCTCTTGAGAGTCATCTGAGGAAGAGATGTTTTGTTATAAAGAAGAGGATATAATATACAATAACAGAAAGAAAAATCTATATTGTGCATTCTGTTTGTGTGATTTTATGTGACAGTATAGGTATTGCTACATTAATAATAGCAAGAAAGACTTATGACAGCAGAGATAGCAAAGACTTCAACAGAAAGACCATTTTCTAACCTGCATATTTTAATATTTTAAAATAGTAAAATGGTCAAAAATTTAAATAGACACTACTGTATTTCTGGTGATAATCTAAATACAGACAATATAGTTTGATCACAGCCTAATCCTTCATCTCAGTTAGCAATAAAACTGAATTCCAAGACAGGCATAAATGTAAGTGCTTAATCACCAGTATATAGAATCATAGAATCATAGAATAGTTTGGTTGGAAAAGACCATTATGATCACCTAGTCCAACGCGTTTATGCTCAAATCAATTTATAAATGTTAGAAAATAGCCTTTGTGATTTTACTAGTTAGAAAAATAAAAAAATACATTTTCTGTACTTTATGAATGCAGTGTATCAGAGTCACATAGCAAACAAATAGGATAGTATGATTAAAGGTTCCTACGCCAACAGCCAGGCTACTGTTAGAATATTACTTTTGTTTAGGTTTAATATGAAGAGAAGTAGATGGGCAGAAATTATGCTTATATTTTTTGTTTAAGGACATGCAACTCCACACTCTCCTCAAGAGCTGTAGAAACAACTCATTTTCCAAGGCCAGGGATGGGTTCTCTTAAATTCTTGACCACAGTGAGCCAGCTATGGCCACAGGTACAAAACAGATTCAACCAGGGCTGTAGACAGAGGCAGCTCTATGGTCCAAGGACATGGTGACTATACTCTTCCCCTTTCCTTTCCCAGGAGCCACTCCTGTTTTACACACAGGGAGAATGGCTCAGGTGTGAGTGTGGTCAGCACCCAGAGGCTTGCCCATGCTACCAGGGCAGCTGAGCTCAGGGGCAGTCTGACGGAAGCAGACTTGGGCTGCCGTGGTTGGGCAGGATTTACTGAGGGGATTTACATCATATGGAAAAATGGGATGGGACCTTGGCAGACATGTAAACTCTCACATTTTATGCATCCAGCTCACACATCTGGCCCTTATTTCCACCAGCTGCATCTGGTGTGTGGGCTTCAGGAGCAGGAGGCTGGCTGCAGTGCTCGGTTGTAGCCCAGGATCATGCATGTTTCTTTGGCCATGGCCCAGCACCTGAGCAGTCCTGCTGTAAGGGCAACCATCCCACTTCTGCTTTCTCCCATCACCTCCCCAGGTCATGTTGGGCTGTGGGTCATGTTGGGGTGTACACAGCAATCCAGTACACAGCGTTACATTGTATTTGCTCATGACAAACTGAGCCAACATTATTTTTTTTCTGGGGTTCCACTGAGTTTGGTTGTTTTTATGGCATCAAGGACTGGTGTAAAGACGACTTTTGCGAATGACTGTTGAGTTCAGCCATTTGTGTCCCAAAATAAGAATGCATTTTTGCTTTTCTGTACTGACTTTCAAGAAGGCAGAGAGGTACTTCAGTTGAAGATGTGAGTATGTTCAAACACTAAGGACATATCAGGCACATCCATCTGGGCATTTTTCAAAAAGATTGTGTTGCCTGTGAGCACTTATGATTCCATTCTTCAAAGACAATAAATTGTAAAGATATTTCTTATTTTAAGTATTAAGCAACATATTTTTTTATTATTATTATTTCCTATTACTCTTTTAAATAGCTCTGCACAAGAAAAAAGAGTGCAAGTTACTGGGGATGCTGTTGATCAAAGTGAATCATCTTAAGGCAATCAGAATTACTTAAGTCTCTCTGCAATTCTTGTCATGGGCTTCTGAATCCACAGGGCATTTTCTTTTGCAGCTGTTAAGACTTTCTATTGGTTTAGTTACACCAATCTCCTATCTTATCAGCTTAATATTGTTAAGACAAAGTCACAGATATATCTTTTAAGATAGTTAACTACCCTAAGAGCTTTTGGCCCTGTATGGGAAAGGATGCTGGGAGGTTACATTTTCCTAAGCACATGAAAGGTCACCTTCTCAAGTCCCATGTGATTTGTCTGTTGGCTGCTCTTTAAAGAAAGGTTCCTATCTTGATTTTGGGAAATTGAAAGAGTTTCTCTTCTGGGATGTAGTAAGAGGCTCATGATACATTTATGTCATAATGATCAGAACAAAGCAAAGAACAAATGTTTTTAGGCTGGATCAAATGCTTGGGGAATGTCCGAACTGGTGAGATATCTGAGAAAGACTGCTTAGAAAGTTGTATTTTTCCCTTTACCAGCTTGCGGAAGAACGCCAAGCATTTGTCATCTAGCTTTGTGTGATATTTTAAGATTTTTATGCTGTTAGTTATTAGAGCTGGTTCTAACATGAACTTGTGAGATGGAACTTCATCTAGACACACCAGTTGGGGAACATACCTGTCAGCTTACATCTGCTGTTACAAAAACCATGCTTTCTATAAAAGCAAATATAAAATATAAGAATAATCCTAGTCGAGGGCCTATGTAAGTGCACAAAATCTAAGATAGACTGACTACATGGACAAGAGGTCCATGTAAATATGCAGAATGATGAGGTTTTCACAGCACATGGTAATATAATTACTTCATTAAGAGTAGAGACCACGTCGGCCAGACCCCTGCACCTAATAAGTCCTGACAATCAAATAGGTTACAGCTGTCAAAATACTGATAGTAGTGATAAACAACTGATTTGGTTGTAGCATTTCAGGTTGTGATGTTCTAAGGAAACTGATTAAATTGGTATCTCATAGCATTTGGGAATTTAATTTACTCCTTCCCTACTTCATTTCAAAGTTCTTGAGGCTATCACCTGCTAATCCCTTGTGAACACATGCACACAACAGAAAAGTACTAAAGGTTTAGTCATCTGCCAGTAGTGCTGTGGAGAGGCAGTTTTTTGCTTCAAACGCAACATGGTTTTTGGAAGCATTTAACATTCCTACTCACAGTCATTAAAAGTTTAAAATACCATACTTGTATATCCAGTATGGCTGCTTTGGGGGACCCCAAGAGCACTTCCACTATCTGAAAGTTTTGGGCTGCATGTTGCCAATCCATTTCAGGAGAAGACCTGAGCAGATATCAGCGTTCTCCCCATTCCCTACTTTTCACAGGTGCTGAGCCCAGAAGGGACCTCCATCAATTTCCAACATGTACTCTGCTGTCAATGCAACAAACGTTGGGGCCCAGATTAAGGAATGTACCACAGGTTGCCTCTTCCTCATAGACTAGATCAGCCTTTAAAACACCCCAAAAGACAGGATTATAAGCAACTGACTTATTCACCTTGAGGCAGAGATAAGACAATTCAGAACTCATTGAAGCACGTTGACAGGAAGTTTACAAAGGAAAATGCATTGAAGGGAGACAATCTTTCACATAGCACCATGGGCATGTCATTTAAATTGTATAAGGAAGTTCTTCATCATTTTTAATGGGGAAAAAAACAATTTGCCTACTTTTTTCCCCACTTGTATCTTGACCCCTAGTTCAGAGAGAGAGAGAGATCTGATCCAGGAAACAAAACTCCGTGTTTACAAATAGCACTATAAAACCCACATAGCCATTGGTACTAAATGTGTTTTTGTTGTCCCTATTTCCCTAGCTGGTCTAAAAAAATAAAGTATTTAATAATTAAATAATTAGCATCAAGCTAAAGAAAATTCCAAATGTAAAATCTCCCCTAAAGATGCTTACTGAAGCTCTCTTACTGCAATTGCCTTTGGCTACATTGCAACCATTGCTTGTTTTGCAGAGCTTGAATGTCTGTAGTCTGAAAAATGGTGCTGACAGGAAAACTTAAATGTAACAAATGTCTTATAAAAAAGGGCTAACTCTGTAATGGCCATTGTCTTGTTTCCACTGTGGCTTGAAATAAGAAATGAGAAGGAGGTTTAGGCTGGAGTTTAGTAAGAGATTTTTTACTTAAAAACTTAATTAGGATATTGAAAAGTCTAACAAAAGATGATGAATCAAACAGTATGGAGTTGAACAGCAGTGAGTGGAGAGCACATTGGGGCATGGCTAACGAATAGCAGTCCAAAGAAAAAGCATGGATTGGAAAGACCAATAGTTCTCTTCATATTAATTTCCCAAATTTCTGTATACTCTTTGTAATGCAGGTTATTATTAATTAGGCTCTTGCAGTTCCTTTTGAACTCTTATGTCATTATCTTGGCTAAGAAACACCTTAATCATAATATGAGAAATGTACTATTATTGAGATTACTTTTCAGATTATGGCTGCAACATGTGTACTTATGCCGAAGTCCTTAAGAAATGTTAAAAAAGCAAAGTAATTGAACATTTATTGTAACTTTTTCCCTAAATCATTAGAACTCTGCTGTTTTGGCTAAAACTACTCTCATTCTGGGAGAAGGAGAGAGAAAGGCAAGTAGCTGACACTGTGGAGCACATGCTTTCAAACTGAAGCTATAAGGGTAAGAGCACAGTAGAGATTTAGAGGGAGTAAGATCCATTCTGCAGCAGAATGGTGCCATAAATCAGTAGGTCTCGATTTGTATTAATCTGCTAGTAACTCACAGTGTCAGCCTGTGCAGTGCCTCTGGCCTCTGGTAAGTGGCCATGGTCTTCACTTCTCCTTCCTGCATTCTTAAGCAAAACAAACAAACAATAA
>NW_010311149.1:15759-17097 GCF_000700745.2 Antrostomus carolinensis
CAAACTCCCAAACATGGTTGGAGTCTGGTCACTTTTCTCTGCACCCTAATTTGGATCAGCTTTCTCAGGCCTTTGCTTCCATACCATGACCACACTTGGATGGGTCCAACACCCATCTGCAGTGGCCTTACTCTAGCCTTACTCATAGGAGTATGTCTATGTTGGCAGTAACTGGATTCAGATGTCACAGGGGTTTCTTCAAAAAGTGTCTGATTCTTAACTGAAGATACAGCCTCATTTTAACCTCAAATACCAACACTGTAATTTCTGAAAACCAGTGGCATTATTTCAAAAATTCTTTATTGCATTGGCATAGATTAAAGAAAGATCAGACTATAATGTAAATAATTGAAAATGGACTGTTGCTCTTCTTTGCTCCTGTAACCCACTCAAGGGGTGCAGTAGAAGCCTTCCTGGGACTTGAATGCACCACTTTAAACTTTGTGGCATGAAGCATTTGTTTCTAGACAAGATTAGTGGTTCATTTACTAAATATTGTAGCCACCATAAATGTTTAAATATTGCAGTTAAAAACATTTCATAAGTGAATGACTAAATGCAACACCAAACACTTCAGCTGTAGATATTCAGAATCATTGAATAACCACTTTTATTTAGATACCAAAATACAGATGTAGGATCCAAAATTCATTCACTCAGATTTTAGTATCTGTACTTCAGACTCCAATTCCTATCTCAGCTTTATTTAAAAAAGTAAATAAATAAAAAATTATAAAACCTGAGCCAAATCTATTCATTTGGAATTTTCTTGCACCTAGGGTTATTAACAGATGGATGATAATTGGAATGGGAACCCAAAGCAGAGACTGAGAAAATGAATCAGAGAGGAGCCTGAGAAATAAGTATGAACAAGAGAGTGAAAGGATGAAGACAAAGGAAACAAGATTAAATGGGAAAAGGTCTGAGAAAAAAATCCTTTCTGGTCAGAACTACGGAAACTTAAGGCACAGTGATTATAATTTTGCTTGTAGATTGTCCCTGAACCACTGCCAACATCAGATAATTTAGCCATGGTTGGAGTTTAGGAATGACTTACCTTTTTCTTCTATGGAAAGAAAATCACTTTGTGAAGCATTGTGTGGAACCTTGCATTGGATTCAAACTGTAGCTGAAGGTGACACCTGATAATAGTAGAAACTAATTCTTGGGCTCTGGCTCCACCATGAAGAAATCAAAATAATTAGCAAACAGATATACATCTTCAGAACAGCTAATTTTCAACACACAACAATGTCATCAAGATTCAGAAAAAAAAGGGGCCATATGGAAGGGTCTAATTTTGTAGAGTCTTGTGGTGGGTTGACCCTGGCTAGAGGC
>NW_010311150.1:0-21491 GCF_000700745.2 Antrostomus carolinensis
CTCCTCGCTGACTGGGAGCAGTTGCCGGTTTTTCCTTTAGTACATTTAATTTATGTCTGTTTTCTTGGCATTGTCCCACATGTCTTCTGGGAATACTTATCTCTGGGTCTTTTATCTCTTTGTCATTTTGTGTGATCCTGGCAGTCCCAAAAGCTGAGATATTTATGGTGAGTGAGTTCAGGTTGGTGCTTAGTTGATTCTTGTGACATGCAGTCATGAGCAGAATCACTTTGGATAAAGCCTCAGATCAAATTTTGAACTGCAGGTGAACTTTTATAGGTGATCAGTATAGTTGGAGAATGGTGTTTCTGGTTTTTAAAAAAAGGAAACTTGCAGATTTTGGGGAAGGTAGCCTAAATAAGGAGGTCCCAGATATTAAGAGAGCAACTGGCTCTGTTCCAGCCCAAGAAGTCAGAGTGCAGTTTGTTTAGAGCATAGACAAACGTTCAGGCCTATGGATCTAGATCTGACACAACTGGACTATAGAATCCCAGACTGGTTTGGGTTGGGAGGGACCGTAAAGCTCATCCAGTTCCAACCCCCCTGCCATCAGCAGGGACACCTTCCACTAGACCAGGTTGCTCAAGGCTCATCCAACCTGGCCTTCAACACTTCCAGGGAGGAGCAGCCACAGCTTCTCTGGGCAACTTGGGCCAGTGTCTCACCACCCTCACACCAAATAATTTCTTCCTCAGATGTCATCTTAATCTCCCCTCTTCCAGTTTAAAGCCATTTCCCCTTGTTCTATTATTAACTATCTACGGCTTGGCAAAGGTGTGTCCCCCAGGATGAGTTATAAAACCTCTCTTGTGAGTTTTCCCTGCAGGCTAGGTGGTTACAAAAGCACACTTCTTCATATGTACCTGACATTACGTGTATTTATATATGTTTGATACGCAAGTGCTAAATCTAGATGAATATGTAAACACTGCAAAAGCTGTTAATTTTGCTTATGCCAATTAATAGATTGGGGGTTCCGGGCAGAGGGAAGGTTGGTTTTGGTTCTGCTTGTCGTTGCTTCAAAGCTAAGCATTTGGTCACTTACCCACCTTTACTAAGCTATTTTAAATTTATTTTCTACATTTGTTTTGGAAATGAGAACCCTCCAGAACTAGCTAAATATGAAAACTTCCATCATTGCTCCTATCAATGTGTCATATCTCCTCCCAACACAGATTTGTTAAAACTTGTCTTGAATTCAGTTTATCTGTCTTGTCGAACCATTTGAAGCACCTAAGGCACAGAATTAGTTTACCTGTGTTTCTGTAAAATAACAGAAGTCAGGGATCTGGATTCTGCTGAAAACAAGCAAAAAGAGAACCCTCATCTTATTTAAAAGACTAGTTTTTCATGCATGAGGATTTTATCCCCAAACTCTTTGCATGGTGTTTTATCTGCCCACCTCTGCTGTTATTGTAGTAGCCCAAAAGTATTCAGTGTGCATATATCGAAAAGAAGCAAATGTGCAAACTTTTATGAACTACTGGAATTGGAAGCTTTGCTGATGCTTCACAACAGGTTTGAGTTGTATGCTTTTCAAAGGCTCAAGGCACTGAGTTTCTTCTCTCTGTTTTCCTTTCAGGTGTGTTATTAGACATCCAGCAGCACTTTGGAGTCAAAGACAGTGGGGCTGGCTTATTACAGACAGGTAAGAGTAATTGGTTTTTGTCACCACCTTCCTCTCAGAAGGATGCTTTCAGCTTTCTTTGGTTATGGCCTTTGGGCACATTGGCTGTGAAATACACTCTTACTAGGAAGATGAATGAACATGAGGGGCTTTCTGGTTTTTATTTGCTGCTGGGCAGGAGATCGAGGCTCAGAATGACTTGAATGCAGAATAGGCCAAAAGCACACAAACCTAATGATATTATTTGTGACAACTCAATTCAAACAGGAGACAGCTACTTCCCCTAGATCAGAAAACTCATGATAATCCAACAGCAGGATCCTGTTCTTCTCACTTCTCTTAACTCTCTGTAGGTTGGTAATAAGTGTGATGTATGATGCTCTTCACGTGGTGTGCAGAGAACCTGATGAATGTACAGTAATTGGGAGTACAGCGTGGCATGAAAATGTAAAACTTATCAGGACAAGTACCTGAGAATGAAAACTGCAGGAAAGGCTAACAATCACTGCATTCATGGTAGCTCGTGGATTAACAATATCCCTATGATTTTGCTGCTGTTAGCTTCAGACATTTCTCTCCTTGTATTTAAGGAAGAAAGATTATTACAATTGTGCTTTTAATGCAGCAGGTGTCTTGATGTTGCAGACATCTGCAGACAGAGCTGTACAACCCCAGGACAAACCCAGGTTTTCTGACCTCTAGTCCTGAGGTGGTTTAGAGGAGTGCCTTTGTCAATGGGCTGGATTTGATGACATTGAGTAGCAGTCATACGTAGTTATGACAGAACATTTGATCTTTATGGAGAGTTGAAAGGATTAGCCAGAGAGCAAATGCAGTATTTTAAGGAGAGAAAAAGTCTGGTTCAGAAACTTCCAACAGAATTATTAGTTGGAGTCACAGAATTGTGGTGCTGTGGTTGTCTTGTCACTGTCATCTGTCTGAAAGGACTACACTGGAACAGTTATATCTCTGAAAAAATTAGAATTCAATTAGGATTAGAAATAGTGTGCTAGAAAGACATTTTTTTTCCATGTTTTTTTTTCTTACGCTATCACAGAGGATACCAAATTTCCATCAGGAGCTTGTCTGTGAAAATGCAGCCAACAATAAAGTGTATAAAATCATTCATTCTTTATGATCACACTAGAGGTGACAATATTCTGGGGCTCTGTCAGTTGCCCTTTGATTTCAAACTATATGAACCACTGCAGTATCTCCTCCCTTTTATTCTGTGCAACCCATAGCACTGCAGGATCCTCATCTGTGGTTACAGCTTCTCTAGTAGCACTGCAATACAAACAATTAATAACAGTTTGTATTAGGGCTTTAAAAATGCTCTCCTTGTGGGATGACAGAGTTCAGCTAAGCTGTGTGCAGCACATGTCCAGAACAGAAGGCCTGAGCTTTACAAGTGTTACTGTTCTTAAGTAGCATCAATCAGTTATGCCTAAAGTAGCACTGGTTGTCAGTCAGGCTCTTTTCTACAGCAATTATTTGTATTTATTTATTATACTCAGAGGAACAGGTCCTCAATGTATCATTAGACACAAAGTGCCTTCAAGAAAATATTCTGGTGGAAAATGACACTTGCCAAAGCATATACTTAATCTTCATTCCCCTCAGTGGATGAAATCCTTCTGCAGATGATTTACTGATGCAAGTAAGAGCTAAGCTCCAACAGGGCATTTAATTTGTTAATTGCAAGAAATGTTATTTATTTGTCTAGCAAACATACAGGGCATCTGAAAACAGCATCACTGAGACATTTCCAGATTGCTGCTGAGTGTGTTAAGGGTTTTGTTCCTGACAACTGTTGCTTTAAGAAAAATAATGTTTTCTCTTGATTTTTTTTTTTTGGCTGATCTTAAAACCGTAGGCTTGACTTTGCCCCTGCAATACAGTTAATAATGTATTAATCTGAGGGCCATCACAGGAAAGAGAGTGCTCACAAAATAAAACACCATTTCATGTAAGTAAGGGTAGAGGCACATAACTGAAAACTTATTAAACGTATTACTTCAGCTTGACAAGTTTCTGTGTTGGCAGCTGGCAGATGGCCCACGTACACTTCACGCTGGTGAAACAAAAGACACTGCCCTAAACCACCATAAGCACTCCTTTTAATCTTTTGCCTCTTCTCTGTCTCACCTCTCTAAATGTGCAAATTGGGGAAGATGGATGCAGAGTGTAAAAATATTTGCCCAAGGTTGCAGAGGAAGCCTGTAGTAGAGCTGGGACCAGGACTGATGTCTCCCAGACCTCTGCCTTAACCTTCAACAGTTCCTTTGCAAGCACAGACAGAAATATCATCTCATTCCCAAGAGATGGTCCTGCTAACTAGCTGAGTGATGTGAGATGAAAAGACTGCTCATCCTGAATATGTCCTCTGAATAAAGAGTGGATTAGTTCTCAGGTTGTTAATCCTGCATCTAAATGAGTCCCAAATTAATTTACAATTTTAATGAGGGGGAGTGCAATAGTATTCACTGGCAGTTCATATCACTCATCAAACAGGCTTTAAAAAAAAAATTTTAAAAAAACCTTTTAACTGAGAAACAAGGCTGCACACAGTATTTTAGGAAGAAATGTTACTGAAAACTCAAACAGCAAGGGGAAAAGAAATCTTCCAAAGGCAATGTATGACCCTGCATTCATACCATAACCCGCTCTTTGCAGGCACAGCCAATCTCATAGCTCTCTTACTCCAAACGTTCAAAAGCCAATTCATACACTTTCAGCTTCTGCTGCTCTCTGGAAAGCAAAGGTGACTGGTTTCTTAGGAATTGCAAAGAAAGAATTTGAATTTTTGTCTTCTTTTATATTAATCCCAAGATACAAGCTGCTCTTCGCCTAAGAGATACAATGAAAACTGGCTAGACGGGCACTGTAACTCTCTGTACAGAGAAATCACAGGGTCACTCCAGCCTCATCCATAATGGAAGGGAGCAGAACATGATAGTCTGTGTAGCAAGGATCCTGTGACAGCAAAGGACACACTGACAGATGGATCCCAATTGCTGCTTGCTCAGTAACATGGCAGAGTAACAGGAATGTAACTAAGTTGATTCCGGATCCTCAGTTACCTCTGGAGGATGCTGTAATTCTGTACTCATCTTCCTTTATAAAGCCCCACATACACAGCTCTAGAAATATTAGTTACACGTCACTGTCCTACAGGTCTGCATCCAAGCTCTCTTCTGCTTTTTATTTCTTTACTGGTTGCTTTTCCCAGCTGGAGAAGGGATAATCCTGGCTGATGTCAGATGATGATAGAGCATCTCTTTGCCTACTTGAGCTGTAGTCAGTCAATACATTTATAAGCAAAACCATAAAAATGTCTTTCCCATGTGTGGAGTTAGGTAGGAGCAGCGATTTGGACTCACCAAAACTACAAGCTTTTAAAAACACAAAGATTGAGAGGGTAGACAACTGGATTTGTGGAACTGCTTCAAGATAGTGTCATCCTTCCATGTCTACTTAGACCAGAGGAGTAATGCCCCTGTGCTCTACTCTGGTTTTCACTAGATTTTTTTTTTTTCCCTTTTCTTCCTTCTAGTTTTGTGCTTTATTGCTCTGTCTGCTTTCCTTACCCTTGGATTTATTCTGCTTTTGTGTCTCTTGGCATTGTCCATCTAGCACACTAGAGCTCTAATAATAATAATAGTGCCTGGCTCTCAAGACAGTTTGTCTTCTGTAGCTCTCAGGATGTTTTATATAGGGAGATATAATGATGCTTGCCCTTTTTTACAGATGGGGAAACCAAGAAAGCCAGATGGGAGAAATGACCTGCCCAAAGTCACACAGCAGGTCTGAGGCAGAGCCAGGATGAGAACTGTGGTCCAGTTCCTGAACACACAGCGTTCAACCAGGTTAATGCTTAGACCCAAAGATTTAGTCTTTGTTAATGAGCACCTCAATCCTCTAGCCCAGGCAGCTCCAGCTCAGGGAAAGGCACATAACACAGTGGGGACTTCTGTGAGGCATCAAATGGAGGGTATGGCAAGGATTCCATTGAATTGCAGAGGGAAAAAGCATCGGTCTTCAGCAGGAGCGTAGGGATGTGATTAGAGGAAACCCTGGTAACCAAAGTTCATACCATAAGGTCAGAAGCAAGGAAATGCAAGGAAGGGAGAGATCTAGAAGGACTCATTAAGGGTGAATAATCATAGATAACTGGGGCGCTGAAAGAACTTGTCTTTTCTCACATGGAGAGAGATGGGCATTCTCCCAAATGCCTTTCAGCCCTTGGTTTCCCAGGAAGCCCAGTCAAGTACTTTCTTAAATCTTCTTGTGGGCTTGTTTTTCCTGTAAGGGTCAATTCCAGCTAAAACCTCTGTTCATTGGAAAAATGAAACCTTTTCCTGCCTGAGTTCCCCTACCTCTTGAGCTGACCTGGCGTCACCTTGCACTAGATTGCAACGTTGCAGATAGGTTAGCAGCTCTGGTGTGCTGATGGTATCAGCCAAGCTATAGGCATGTGAAGTGAGTAGGGGACTTGAAATAGTAGAGTGCAATAAAGGGATAAATCACATTTGCTAATTTAAAGGCTTTTCTTTCAACTCCATTTGACTCCTACCTTCCTGTCATCAGCTTATGATGACAGCCTATACTGCTCTAACAATTTTAATTGATTCCACACAGTGACCACTGTCTCTGGATGAGATGCTGAGCTTGAATATGTGTACAGTACATGAGTTGCAGATGCTGCATGTTTCTTTTCTACCATCTGCTTCTACCTGAATAGATACTGTCTTGCTTCTCATCTGTGCTATGCATAACTGAATCAAATTTTCATCTTTCGCTTCCTTCTGCACCTGCTTAACTGTTCTTTGTGCTAGAACAGAGGACTTATATTGTGGATACCTTCCTGTTTTCTGTTTAAAATTTATGGGCTTTCCTTTTGAGTGAGTGACTTCTTACACCAGAGCACTTCCCAAAGACCAGGTATCTCAAGTATCCAAGCCAGAAAGCAAGACAGAATGTTTTGTAGTTGTTCTTGATTTTATGACTGCAAATGGTTTGGTCCCATGTCCTACCCAGAGCAGGTCAGGTCACTGTCATCTTCTCTGGATTCTCCTTCTCTGGAGACATTCAAGACCCGCCTGGATGCCTTCCTGTGTGATCTCATTTAGGTTCCTGCTCTGGCAGGGGGATTGGACTGGATGATCTTTCGAGGTCCCTTCCAATCCCTAATATTCTGTGATTCTGTGATCTTCCTTTCCCCCAACCATGCTCAGCATTCTTATGTCCAGGTTACTTCACTGGCAATCTGGGGCTCTGTGTGCCAGGACAAGGTGGAGCTCTCCTTCTGCCAGAAGGAGATCATCTTAAGTCCTGTCAACAGTGAGTAAAACCTTTTCCCTGATTTCCTCCTCCATATCTGATTTTGTATCATTTTCTCTGAACTTCTCCAGCCTCCTGTAGCATGATGCTGATCTGGGGATTAAACAGTTTGTATAGGACAGCTCCAGTTTAAGCAATAAAGATGATAAAGCAGAGCTCTGCCTTCAGTGTGCCTCCATTAATGTTGTGACAAGGGCAGGTCTTTTGCTTATCTAGGCAGAGTGAGTTGAGATAGTCTAGATCCTGATTATTGCCTCCCTAAGTCCTTTATGAGTTCTGACAATCCTTTTTTCCTGTGTGCTAGAATGGTGTTTGTTACGCTAAGAAGTCATGGCAATCTGAGGGTCTGATTCATGAAGGCAGTTAAGCCTATTTGGAAATCCCTCTGTAATCAAAAATGAGAGTATTTTCTCGAATTGGTGAGCAGGTTATAGGAAAATATGTTGGTGCCCTAGCCCAGTCCCCTGTACACCAAGGGCCAAGCTATAAAAATGCTGTTTACAGTGTGTGCATTCTCACTGGACAGCCCTAGATTGCAAAGTAAATAATCTTTGGTGGGGGAGAAGGGGCAGGGAAGGGAAGGAAGGGAAGATGTCCTTTCCTCCTGCTGACAGGAGGTAAATGCTTAAGCCAGTGTTGCACTTTGTCTTTTTATTGTACATGTCAGCGAGTGAGTCCAGGCTACTAGAGCAGGAAAACTCTCCAGACTAGTTTGTCTTCATTAATAACTTGATTTTATGATACTGCATGGCCACTAAAACAACATGACAATTCATTTTCCCATTCTCCCTTTCAGCTTTGCAGAAGGAAGGTTTGTCCTAACTGTTGGCCTTTCAGTCAGGGCAGGTATGTGGGCTGGTTGTTGCAAGAGGAACTTGCACTTGTGCTGCCTGTGGCGTGGCTGTTCTGTAAGTAGATATTGGCCTCTTTTCCCTTAGGCAATAGTTCAACCACCTCTTGCCAAGGTTGTGTTCACTTCTGTAATTTATTATAATAATGAGGGGAGAGATTTCCCACAGATTTTAGAGAAGTAGTTATCATTCCACCCAACGTCCTAATACCCCCCACACGTGTTCCTCAAACCTCAGAATTTCATTCAAGCTCGTTATAGTGGAAGATGAGATTTTTGTTGGTATTGTGTGGTGCTTTTTAACAACTTCCTCTTAATACCAGCTATGCAATCTCACATAGCAGGCATCTGCCTTGTATTGCATGTTTCATGTGCAAATAGTTGAGAAGGGCTAGTCTTGCTGCCTTTGCTTTTTTCATTAACACCATATTTGTAATTTTGAAGGAGGGAGGTGAACACTGGAGTTACATTAACAGTTATTTTCATGGTGCCATTAGAAATCTAATGGTTACCATTTGCTGGATGAGAGATGTGTATTTACATTCAATACCTCAGGAGTAGCTTAGTTTTTTTTCTTCTTCCTCTGCAGTGACACTAAAAGCTTTTGGTAGTAAGTGGAAAACTTGCTTAGCTTTAATTCTTGCTTTTCACTGAGCCTGTAAATTTAATTTTCAAGTATGGTGACCAGAGGAGTGTTTGTATATGGTCTAAATCAGAAGGAGCTTTATATTCCTTCTCTGTACCCTGATATGGATCTGTGCATAAGGTTGCTACTGATATCTCTTGTGCCCAATTTAAAGGTCAGTGTTAGTCCAGAGGGGAAGATTTTTTGCCTTGACTTTAAGGGAAGATGGATCAGGGTCTTCCATGAACTTCCAGGGAGTGAGAAAACAGAACTAACTTTTATAATACATTTTGTATATTTAATGTGTTTCATCCCACAGGAGCCATAAGTGCTCTCTCTTAAAAAAAAAAAAGTTTACTTTAAGATTATTTTGTTTTTTTCTTGCCTTTCACACTTGAAGAGTTCTCATTTTCTTAGAGCATAAACCTACAGTTCTGCAGGGCAACATACTGTGTTTTGAAAAATATCTTTTCATTCAGGAATCTGAGATCAGGTGATGAGGAGGTCAGGCTTGATCTGTGCCCGCTGGGAGATTTTCAAGTTAATATAGTATAGTTGGAAGCACTGCTGGTGGAGGAAGTGTTGGATTTGAGAGATCATTTGGATAAACCATATAGTCTTAACAGAGTGTGAAGGAGCTCTGGAGCGCTGCAGGTACCGTCTTGCAATGAAGCAGGAGCACTGCTGTTAGTTGTTGTAATACTGCAGGCAGCTAGTGGAAGTACCAGGGTGTTTTTGTAGCAGTGGGAATGTTGGGGCCAGTCCATGAGATCATTTTCCTTCTCTTATATCCCATCTTGAGTTCCAGGTGGCTCTTCCTCCAAACCAGTGCTTCTCGAACCTTTTGGACTCCATATCAGACCAGTCTGCATCCATATAATCAAATTTTTGTAGTGATTTATCATCAAACCACTACAAAAATAATACTGCTGTGTGGCTGGTTGCATAGAACTTACTGTTACTTTGTGGAACACCATTTTGGGAACCATGGCTTTTAAAGCTGAAACAGGTGGTGTTTTCCAGGCAGAAGGAACTAAATTCCAGCACAGGCTGCAGTGATACCCATGTATAGACCTGTACACACTTGAGGAGGAGTGACTCATTTGTAGACACATATACCTAGCTTTGAAAATGAATTCCAAGACATCAGTTATGTAAAAAATGAACATTCCTCATGGTATCTGCTGGTGTTACCAGCCTGCAGAACTAGATTCCAGTGAGCACAGGTAAGTCTGAATTGCATGAATGCTGTATTGTTACACCAAGTCAAAAGAAATCTCCCAACGCTCTCCCCTTACCCTCAATACATGCACATATTCCAGGATTTTTCCTGTATGCTGATGTAAGGTTATAAAGCAAAGCCTGATTTTCTACTTAGATTATGCAGGGAACCTGTTTTGTGAGGGAAAACATGGACCATAGTCTATTACTTATCCCAATTCAAAGTTAGTTCTCACAAAAAATGGAAATGTACATTAACATTTTTTTGGCTGAAAACTCTCTTCAGTCATTTTTGAGCTTTAGTCAAATGACTGAGGATGGCTTAGGATTTTAACTGTCAAATCTCAGATGAAAAACAGTTATTTGATGGGATGAGTAGTAGTAGGAGAGGTTCACACACATTCTTCTGTTCTTTGCTGCTGCCAACAGGGAAATGCTTTGGTCTTCAGTGGAAAGGATGTTTCCAGGGACAGTTCAGTTCTGACCTCTTTTATTCCCCCACTCGGTTATACATCAAGTTATTCCTAATTAATCATTTAGACAGATTTAACCCTCCTTCCAACCTTTTCATCCACTAATGTTTACAGAAGCAAGATTAATTTTACATATTCTCCTACTACATCACTGTCCTTGCTCTTAGTAGGTGAGCTGAATTAGAGATGTGGCAGCTCTAATTTATTCTGTTGTGGGATAGTAGTGTTGAACTGAGGACATTAATAGTAATATACCCTCCCTGCAAAGGCTTGCCTTAAAGAAATAAGAAGTTTTAATAACTTTAACTTGCTTATTTGGAGCTACACTAATTTTAAATGGATGTTTACAATAAATTACTATTAGGGTGGACTTGGAAGTGAATTAGGGAGACTGTACAGGTAAAGCAGTTTGAGCTTTGATTGCTTTTTACAATTCAGCTGGTGGCACTGGCCAAGGTGCTCTCTTCTCTGGATTTTTTCCCTTTCTTCCCTAGATAATCAGTTTGTAGAGGCAAGGTGGTCACCTACCCTGGAAACTTGTTAAAACTGACCTTAAGAGTTTTGACTCAGTGAAATTTTCAGGTTAGGATTTATCTGTCTGGTCTTTTCTGGGGCATTGGGTTTGTTTTGTTTTGTTTTCCTTCAAGGATGTTTGAGATATGCTCTAAATTCTTTGTTTTTAATTCTGCCTTAATCACAGTTACTGGTTTTATCCTTGCCTCCACCCACCCTGGGATCTGAGTGGTCCTGGTCACCACAGCCATTGATGGTGTTAGCTGTCAGCTCTGTGCTTGTGTATTCAGCATCCTGTGGTTTTCTCCAACCTACCTAGCAATATAAATAACAATAAATGCCTGAGTGCCCTTGGCCACACCTTTTGAGCACTAGAAATCATTGACAAAGTCTGACAAAGAAAGGTACTATTTCATGAGAGCATTTGTATTAGAATGAGTCAGGAAAGAAAGATGGGGTGAGTTAAAGAATAACTTTGCCATAAAAAAAAGAGATTTTTTTTTTCCTTACTCTGGAATGTGCAGGGTGCTTTAGAGATCCAAGTGTCATTGGACTGAGTTGCATTCAATTTAAGCATATGGGCTGTTTTTAAAAGCAGCCTTGCATTTTACAGGTGTAGTTTAATATATATAAATGCTTAACTTACTAATTGTACCTGCAAATCAAAGTAGTTAAGTGGCACTAATTCTACCAGCAAAATTGTTCTCAGGGTAAATTGCAAGCTCAAAATTAGTGATTGAGTTGAGGATCCTTTAAAAACCTGATACTAAAAATAGATATTAGTTCAGAAGGGCTGATGTAAATAGTTATTATGGTGAGAACCATGCAAGAGTTTGACTAGATAAATCCACCTCCTGTATCAATCTTCTTGAAGGTAAAATTACAAAACAAGAACATGAAAATGGCTCATCATTTTTGCTGGTTTGGTCCTGTCCCATTCCCTCCCTCCCCCCATTTTGTTTTTAAATTGACATCTTCCACCACCATGATGTTGCCCATCTGGTGTCCCCCAAGCAGGGTTCACAGGAGCACTCCTGGAATGTGTAAATCCAAGGTACTGCCATGTTGCTGGAGCTCACAATGCTGCCACTTGCCATCAGCTATGTGGTTGCTTTTGCTTAGTCATGTGGGTCTAGAAAGAGGATCTGAATCTAAGGGGTTTTGTTTTGGTTTGGTTTTTTGCATTTTTGCATTTCTTATAAATGATGAGATCTTATAAAGAAATCTGCTTCTTCAAGATGTTTAACTTCACTGGTATCTGTCACGATCTGTCAAAACACCCATCCAGAGCCTTCAGTCACTTCCAGCTTTTTGGGTAACATAGCAATCCTGCTGCATGCTCACTGCTTGGAAACCCAGGGATGTAATAGTATGACAAGTTATTAGCAAATATGAGACAAAATATGTCATATTTGGGGGACAGGGTGGCAAGACAAAGAGAAAATACTAAAATAAAATATCTTTGGAAAAAAAAAACAGGAGAGAGAAAACAGGTTTTCCTGGAAAGCAAGTTATCCAAAGTTGCCCTTGTTCTCACTGAGGATGTTTTATGGCAGCAAAGGTAAAAATACAGGATATTATACAATGGATGTTGAATTTTCACTAAAAGCTTCCCAGTGAGATATTCCAACCAGTTGCTAATGTTATACCTTCCAATGACTTGGACAATACAGTATATGACAAGTTTGCATTGTGTATAAAAGATGTTAATTTTCCTTGTTTGTACTTACTGAACTTGTTCTTTATGGATTTGTAGTCCAGAAACAAGACTCTCTTGTCTAATCACCAGACAAATAAACTGCTGGCAGTGCCATGACAAGTTTTCCCCCCGGGTTCAGTTTTTGGCTGTATAGGACTGCTAATAACAAAGCTCAGCTGGCATCTTGGGACATTTATGATGGTGTGGTCTCTAGGGAAGGGAATGGAACAGGCACTGAACTCAAAATGGCTTCAGATGGGCCACCGGTCAGTCATCAGTCTCACCTTCTGCATATTTAGGCCTGATTGAAATGGGCTTTTTTATTATGTTAACAATCCCTGGATTCACCAAATATTGTCTTTCCTTTTTTCCATTAATGTAACTGATGATGCATGAAGGCATTGCATTTGCAAACCTTACGCATTGCAGCATTCATTCAGTGTGTTGTTTTCCAGCAGTACTCATTCTGCCAGGAAGATACTAGTCAGAAGAAATTTAAGATGAGGGATTATTTAAAAGAGACCCAGTCATGCACCGTGGCTGTTGAAATGACTGTTAACCCTGGGATCTTTTAGAGAGGTCGTGTTTTTATCCACAGATGCAAGCTTAGTTGCAAAGCTCGCTCCTGGAGCTGCAGTTCAACTTGGTATTAAAGTGTTTTTACAAGTCAGGGATGACACTTTGGAAATTCATGTGAGTGATAATCTCAGAAATAACAACTGTAAGACAGACAGAGACCCGATTCATTCTCCAGTGGAGTTATGATCCTTTTCCTTTTCCTTTTACAAACTATGGCAAATTAAACATTGGCATATGTCAGTATTTCAACAATTTCCTTAAATGAATTTATCACTGTTTGAAGGCCACCCAGCCGCTCTGAAACACTTGCTCTTTGTCTAAATTGCTGTTTATAGCAGCAAGAGGCAGGAGCATTTCCAAATACTGCCAGCAAAATTGAATCTGCGAATAATTTCTGTCAAATAGCACTAACCACTTCGAATTGTGAGAGAGGCTTCCTCACGTAATATGTGATCCCTCTTTGTTGTAGGATGAAGACTGCTTGTCATTGTAGGTGTTTATTTGTGGCCTGCTGTTTATTCAGCTCTCTTGTCCTACTAGTCAATACGTAATTGCAAATTGCAGTCGATGGCAATGTTCCTTTGTATTTACTTTGTGGTACAAAAGCCTATTGAATTGTTACTGGCATTTGAAAAAGCAGATGGATAAGCCCGTGGCTCTGTACCCTGGCAGAGAGTTGTTTAAGTGCTGATGGGCATCATGTGGATTTGGATAGGAAGCAGGAAATATTTATGACCCCTATCTTGTGCTCAGACCACTGCTTCTTCAATGATGATGAGATTCCCTCTGAAGCGTGCTGGACACTCAAAGCTTTGGGAGTTGAGGGTGTTCTGAATGTCCTAAGGTCACGTCCTTATCTCCTCTGGCTCGCTGGTGGATCTTGTTAGGAGGTTGGGTGGTTTGGTGGTTGTCTGGAAAGCCCATCTCTTGTAGTTTAGATGTGAGTTCCTGAGAGAAGCATGGGTGGAGTTGCCTGATGTTTTCAACAGCAAGAGAAGGCAGCATGGTAACTGCTGAGAGGCTAGAGCCTTGCTTTCCGCCAAAGGGAGACCTTGCTGTCCAGCACATCCAGACTCCTCCTGACCTGCACTGTACTGTTAACCAGCCCAGGTTAGTGGTTCAGTGTTTTATTTCCCAGCCCTTGCAGCTACTGGTGAATTGTTTTTGTCTAAACACACGGTGCCCGTGACTGTGCAAGTGTAATGCCTGGGGTAATAAAACAAACAAGAATTAGTTCAGGAGACAGGGTAAGTGAGAGCACAAATGGTTCCTTCCGTGCCTTTTAGAGCATTTGTGACTCATAATGAAACTAGACAGCAAGTGCATTTACACGCAGGACACTCTTGGCCAACGTGTCTAGTCCAATTCAGCCAGCCCTGGCCCCTGCCTGTGCTCACATTCTGTTTTCACGTGCACACCCTTCACTCCCTTCTTATCAGAGTAGTTTTAAAAATAATCTGTGTTATTAATTTGCTCATTCCTAAAAATAAGAGGAGGGAGGTAATGTAAAAGCACATAAAGTAATTGATGTCTTAGAAAGGTAGGGTGTGTGGTGTTCTGCTGTTTTCCTCGTAATGCAGAAACAATCGGTACAGGTCAGTTTGTTGGAAGGCACTTCACTTATCAGGGAACAGTTGGCTTGTGGAAATGAATGCCACAAGGAGTGTTTTGAGGACAGAGCTTAATAAAAGAGCAGATCTCGATGTGGATAACACATTATAATTCTTGGGAGGACTTAAGCCAGCCTCTGAGTAATTCAGCTGCCTGTGTAGGAATTTTGTGTACTTCCCTCGGAAGGATCTGATTGCTGTCACTGTCACAGACAGGATGCAAGACTACATGGTTTTCTGATCTATTGCCATTGTTCTCATATTCTTATGAAGCGGTCTCCTGAGGTTACATGAAAGATCTTTTATTGGGGAACTTGTTGTTATTTATTCGCTGCCAATGCCTTATGTAGAAAGATGGACAATATTGTTAAGGGGAAACTGCAAGATTCCATCCAGAGATGCGTCTCCTTCTGTGTTGCTGCTTTGAATTGAAACCCAGTCAGCACTACAGAAATGTCCTCTGTAAAATTAGAGTTGTTTTGGTCCAGTCCCTAATGGGTGGGAGCTTCTAGAGCAAGAGTGGTCATTGCACGAGACACTACTGTATTTTACAGGCAACTCAGAAAAAAGCAGCCAATTAAACAGGGAAAAAAAATTAAATTCCCTCAGTGATCAGCAAGCAGCTTTTTAGAAGTAAGGGTTTCGTGAGCAGTGTTATGAAATTTATGTGCTGCTTCCACAAATAAATATTGAAGTTATCTATATCAAGCAGTAACATCCCTGGGAGGAGGGAAAGTTGGAGGAAAAACTTTGAGGAAAATAGGGCATTCCCAGGCTGTTGGACTAGCATCAGACGAAAGCAATTACCTACAATTGCTTTTATATCTCTCTCTGTGGATTTTTAGCATATTCCCATTCCACAGTGATTTCTAGTCCTAAAAAAGTAAATTAGCATAAGGCTGCAGATGGCATGATTTTAAGAGCAATACTCCTTTTTGGTGCTGCCTGCATCTTAGAGCATGTGAATAAACTTCAAATATTTCAGATGTCCTCTTGAAGTTTTTGTGAAGAGAGGTAATGTATTTTCATCCCTTAAAATTCAGTTTAATCTGGCAAATGTTTGCCTTTCTCCAGATATCTAGAGGCGGGTAGCGTAAAACCAAGGAGAATTTAGTCTACTTAAAAATTCAGAAAGATCTGAACGGACCTTTGTGAAGGAGAGATGAATCAGCATTTTTTTTCCTTTCAGATTGATAATTTTCTTAGTTACTGAGGTTTTATTGATTTGGAAAGATGCTGTTTTTCTGGTCTGCTAAAAGCACTCTTGAAGATGCATGGCTCGAGTTGAAAGGTAACAATTTTGCAGAAGAATGATGTGAAAGGAGTTTGCTTACCAAACCTCAACACACCTTTATTTGCACATGTACAAATGCATGTTTTGACTATGATTCCTTGTCCTTCCACATCCAGACACTGGTGCTCTGCCCCTGCACTTCGGTGATAACACCAAAGCAGGATCTGGGGTGCACTGGAGGTGTCTCATTAACCCCAGAGTGTTTCCTTCTCCTTTGCCCTGTGCTTATATACTTTCCCACGCAATTTCTGAAACATATAATCTGCATATATGTCTTCAGTTTTAACTCTCAGTAGGGATGTCAATGATAGACATTAAAAGCTTGAAGACATTAAAAGCTTGAGAGCAAAGTCTCATCTCATACCTCTCTCCTGGCCAGAGTAGAAAATGTTTGTAACGATGCTGTCAGTGCTGAGTTACTTGTTAGCCAATTGCATAATTAAAAGGAGAGTACAGCCATGTTCTCTTCAGAAGAGGGAGCGTGTGTTTTTGCCAAGCCCACTATACAACCACCCACTAAAGATCTGTAGTAATAATTAAAAAGAAATAAATCAGTCCCACTGGCTGCCTGGGGAGAATGTCAGCAGAGAACCGTGTCCCCATCCCTGGTTCCGAAAGCAGAGCTGTGTGGTTTTGCACAGCTTTGATGTTGTTTTTCCCTGTCACTCTCAGCATCCCCACAGTTCCCACCAGCACGGATAGCTTCAGGATCCTCCTGAGCTCACGGCCCCGGGAGAAGGCGATGGCTGAGGGTCTCTTTCTGGCTGAGACTATTAGCAAAGCCAGCATCTGTGCACCAGCCTTCCCCGAATCCCTCGCCCTGCGATGAGACTGGAACTGAGTGAGCTCTCCTGTGCCCTGGGCTGTTTGTGTGGAAGATTTACAAAGTGTATGTGTGGTTACCACAGGGTTTCTCCTGCTTTGTAAATACGACCAGCAGCTACTAGGAGCTCATGTGTAGAGGTTAGCAAGGCTCTCCTACTGCCAAATAGTCATTTACTTTTGCATTTCGTTTGAAAAACAAACCCAAACAAACATGAAGTCTGATGAAAGCTTTGGGATAAGAATATGTCAGGTGGACATTTCTTTTAGCAAGTTTCCATGAGTACTGTGGAACAAAAAGGCTCTTGATTCCATTCTGAAGAGCAGGGGAAGCACTTCCTATTGCATAGGGGTTTTTAGGAAGCTGCTGCTGTTGGTAAATTACACGTCACAAAGAGTTTATTAGTAATATCTCATACTTTCAAAGCATCTCCTCTCTCTGCTCTCATTGCTGCAGCAAGTAGGTTTTGAGACTGATTTTTCTTTGAGACAGCATAACTCTCTTGCACACTATTTAATGATTTGGAATTGCAATGTTAGTTGAGGTAGGATGCAGGGTTAGTGATGCAGTTGCAAAGAAGGATGGTAAATCTCATTTTAGGACGAAAACAGTCTTCCCTCTATCTCAAATTGACAACAAGGAACATTACTTCTCTTTATACCAGATACAAATAATGTATAGTTCTATTAAGAGAATAAAGGGTTTAAAAGTATTTTATTGCTAGTTAAATCTAATTCATGGTACTCAATGCAGATTTCAGGGATCAAGGGATTTAGATTATTCTGCATTATCAGCTTTAGGCTGTCATTTCTTGGTGCGTTAAGTGCACGCCGTGGTCAGAAAGGCTTTGAGTGAGTGCAAAGGTGCTCGTAACTGCTCCTGCCCTAAGGAAACAGGCTTGTTTCTGTCTGCCTGTTTGTACAGCCTGCCATGGATCAGGGAACCTGCCCAAAAAGATACCAGGTTAGTTTTCAGTCCTCAGCAGTCCCCTGATTTTGCTCTCCACGTGGCCACACAAGCTCTAGTACTGGCACAAGGGAAAGTCATAGAATCACAGACTGGTTCGGTTTGGAAGGAACCTCAAAGCTCATCCAGTCCCAACCCCCCTGCCATCAGCAGGGACACCTTCCACTAGACCAGGTTGCTCAAAGCCTCCTCCAACCTGGCCTTCAACACTTCCAGGGAGGAGCCCAGCTTCTCTGGGCAACCTGGGACACTGTCTCACCACCCTCACAGCAAATAATTTCTTCCTCAGATGTCATCTTAATCTCCCCTCTTCCAGTTTAAAACCATCACCCCTTGTTCTATCACTAACCAACCTTGTAAAAAGTCCCTCCCCAGCTTTCTTGTAGCCCCTTCAGGTATTGGGAGGCCACTAGGTCTCCCTGGAGCCTTCTCTTCTCCAGGCTGAACAGCCCCAACTCTCTCAGCGTGTCCTCACAGCAGAGGTGCTCCAGCCCTCGCATCATCCTTGTGGCCTCCTCTGGACTCGTTCTAACAGGTCCATGTCTCTCTTGTGTTGGGGACTCCAGAACTGGACACAGCACTGCAGGTGGGGTGTCAACGGAGCAGAGGGGCAGAATCCCCTCCCTCCACCTGCTGCCCACGCTGCTCTGGGTGCAGCCCAGGACACAGTTATTGGCTCTGGGCTGTGAGTGCACGTTGCCGGCTCATGTTGAGCTTCTCGTCCCCCAGCACCCCAAGTCCTTCTCTTCAGAGCTGGTCTCAATCCACTCATCGCCCAGCCTGTATTTATGTTTGGGGTTGCCCCGACCCAGGTGCAGGACCTTGCACTTGGCCTTGTTGAACTTCATGAGGTTTTCACAGACTCACCCCTCACCAGTAATTTTAAAAGATCTCACCTTCATTACCACAGGCTGCTGTGAAGGCAGTTGTAGTGTGTGCGCCTGGTGTTGCAGTTACAGTGGAAAAAGAAAGATCTCAAGTAGAGGAAGGGAACAGAATAAAAGAGACCCTTTGGATTGGTGGTGATTTAAATGCTTTTCTTAAGACACCTTTCTCCAGCCCAGAGCCCTGGGTACAGGAGCTTCATCCTTCTGCAAACCAGAGCATCCTCCTCCCTGCTGGAGGTTTCTTTGTGACTGGAGCTCTTCGATGGACAGCACGCGTGCAGCACGTCCTGGAAAACTGCACAGCAAGGGAAAAGCAACGCCGCTGTTCTTTCAGATGCAGACTTGCAGGAGTGCTCGGAGTGATGACTGGCTGTTTCTGTAACAGCAGCTGAGATTTTCAGGTGTATTTTAGTCATGTTGAGGCAAAACCAATCTTGTAGCATTGTCACTCGTGATGTTGTGGTGCTGCACAGCTATTGACCAATCTCTGTACCTCTGGGATCTCATGTCTAATTCAGGACTGACCAGAATGGAAACAAATCAATCCTAATTGGCTAACTAAATTAATAAAGCTTCCCTGCAACTGATTGCATAATGGCAAACTGACCCATGTCACGCATCGTGTGAGCACCGAAGCTGCAGCCAGGAAGGGATGATGTCCTCTCTCACAGCTGGTGTTAACCAGCAAAGCTCTCAAACAGTCAGAGCCAGTTAAGTCAAATGGAGAAGAAATTGCAAGGGGTCAAAGCTTCTGCTAACTGACTGGGTACTTCATTACTGTGTGAGTGTGCATGTGCAGGGTCAAAGTCACTTGTGATTTTAGGAATGTAACGGTGAACCACGTTCCAGCTTTTAGAAACAATTTTAGGTGCAACTCAGTAAGATGTTAATAAGCCATTACCTGATCAAGCTGGCAGAAATGATGCAGATGCAGTCTTCAGGGGTTTTTTGTTGTTGTTTTTTGGGGTTTTTTTTCCAGAATAACATACCAGTCTAGAGGTCCTTTTAGTATATTAATTAGACTTTTGGTTGTGATCAATAGCACATATATGGGGAGGGGGGGAGAATAATAATAGGGCAAAATTATTATAATAGTTCCCTGGAATACCCTATGAATTGGGTTGCTGGGGACTTCCTGAACAAGAGGTTAACAGTCCTTAAATCAGTATTCTTCCAGGACTTTGTCCAATGCTGTTTTGAAATAACATAAACTTTGAGCTCCCATAGCCTCCTGTGATAAAATCCCAGTGTTTAATTAAGTTGTGCATGAAGTATCTCCTTTGATTTGAATTTTGCAGCTGCCAGTCTTACTTGATGCCACCTGGTCAGTCTTCTAAGAGAGGAAATGATTCAGGTTTCCCCTTTTCCATGCTATTCATGCCACTAGATCTCTTCTCTATCCCACATCAGATGTTCCTTTTCCAGTGTGTTTAATGTTTAACTGTAAAAGAACCTGTTTGATCCTTTTGACAATTCTTTTTGCTGCTCTCTGTACTTTCCCAGGAATAACCTTTTATGTTACAGGGATGCAGTAAACTTACAAGTACTAAAACGTGTTTGCTGGTAAAGAGGTTCTGATCTCTGCTACCATTGGGGATTTGTAAGCAGTTATAATCAAACAAAAATCAGCTCTTATGCTCACTGAATAAAGTGGGAGTCTTTCCATCAACTGGTCAGGAGTCTAAATCAAACCACACTAAAAGTGTTTGCAGAAAAACAACTCGGAGTGGCTATAAAACAAAAGTGACCTTGACTTCTTTAATAATTCATTTCCAAATGGTAAGAAATTCAAAAGCAGAGTTTAAACACTGACAAGCTCATTTTCTGCGTTCTGCTGCTAAGTGTCAGCAATCAAATGCTGTCTCAGGCAATAATTTGCATGCCTTTTGTATGGCACTGCCACAGCCTCCTCTTCCTGCCCCCTCTTTTTGGCTGCCATGTAATGAACCAGATTGTGGAACTGACCCAGATGTGAAGATTATTATTTTTTTTTAATTGATGGGGAGAGGTGGTGTCTGCTCCTCCTCAAATGTTCTCATCTAAATTTTAATCCCCCAATTAAACACACTGTGTTGCTACAGAAGATGTTCTGCTAGTTCTTCCATTGCAGAAGGTGTTCATCAGGGCTGGCTATCTGCTGGTGTCCCAGAACCAGCTCACTGCAGGGTCAGCAAGCACCAGTTTAGGTACAAGAGAAGAGGTGAACTGTAAGATGTACACTGGAACCATGATTTGGATTGCTGCCTGCAGCACTGATTATAAAGCACATCTCTAGGAACACAGTAACTGGTTTATTGACATCCAGGTTGCCCAAATCCCTTTAAAACAATGGTAATGTAATCACTGTAATTCCCAAAGTGAAAAGCCAAAGATGGGTTTGGGTTTTTTTCTCTTTTCTTTTTAAATGATGTTCTCTCTGTACAGCTTTTCAAAATTTAATCTAGTAGCAAGTTAGCTCCTGCACCAAGTAAATTTGCTGGACATTCAGAAAGACTGAACAGCACAGTCACTTTTGTGTACAGTTCACTGTATGCTTAGATAAAACATTTTGAAGTACAGCATGATAGAATTGGACCTCAGTGGATGTGGAAAGCGATTGTGAAATAATAACTGTGAATAACCTTGTACTTAATTGCTTTAGCAGTACACCAGATATGAATGGCTGAATCTTTCCATGCAGCTTCAATCGACGTAATATTGGAAATTAAATTTTAAAAAGTGAAAAATTGGGAGTGCTGTTTTAGATCTTGACTTTTAATTTGAAGCCTTTTTTTCCTTGCCTTTACAACACTGGTTGCCTGAATCAGGAAACCAAACTTGATTTCAAACTTTGAAACGTTTTAGCAGTATTTGTGAGGCCTAAGTGAGAGGAGCATCGTTACTACTCTTTAGGGAGTGCTGGTATGCTATGGACCATAGAAGTGAGGACCACAGAGTGATCTTATAGAGATCCAGCAAACATCAGGGTAATTAAAATCCCC
>NW_010311151.1:0-2311 GCF_000700745.2 Antrostomus carolinensis
TCTGCAGGCCTGCTCTCCAGCAGGTCACCCCTCATCAGGATTTTAATGTCTCAGAAGCACAGAACCCAGGGCTGTACACTCAGCCACCGTTAGATTTCCCAAGGTGGAGAGCTCGACCCGCTCCGTACGCAGCAGCGCCAAAATCCACCCTGCAGCCCAGCAGCACCGGCCGGCGCGTAACTCACGCTCCGCCTTTCGCCGCGGTTTTCTTCGCGGTGTTCTGGCACACCAATCTCCTGCCGCTCTGTTCAGGGTTTGCCTTGTGACTCTCTCCCCCTCCAGCATCAGGAAATCTCTGTCCCAAATCCATCCTTCAGAAATGGTGCGTGATCTCAGGGATCTCAGGGAGCTGCTGTTCTGCAAGGGGCACTCACGTCGCTCAACAGCCAACACGTGGGGAAGAGGATGGGAACACTGAACAGAGAATTGTGTGAATCTTCAGATGGTCCCACAGAATCACAGAAACACAATCATTTGGTTGGAAAAGCCCTTCAAGATCATGGAGTCCAACCATGAACCCAACACTGACCAGTCCCCTGTGACTAACCCATGTCCCTCAGCACTGTGTCTACACGACTCTTCAATCCCTCCAGGGATGGGGACTCCACCGCTGCCCTGGGCAACCCCTTCCAATGCCTCAGAACCCTTGCAGCAAAGAAATTCTTCCTCACATCCCATCTCAACTGCCCTGGCCACAACTTCAGCCCATTTCCTCTTGTCCTGTCCCTTGGGCCTTGGTTGAACAGACCCACCCCCACCTCTCTCCACCCTCCTCCAAGGGACTTGCACAGAGCCACAAGGTCTCCCCTCAGCCTCCTTTTCTCCAGGCTCAACACCCCCAGTTCCCTCAGCCACAAGGGAACTCAGCACACTTGTGCTCCAGACCCTTCCCCAGCTCCGTTGCCCTTCTCTGGACATGCTCCAGCACCTCCATCTCCTTCCTGGAGTGTCCTGTGTAGTGAACACAGAATTCAAGGTGCAGCCATATGACTAAAGATGCACCTCAGCTCCCTGGGAGATTGCCTGGCCTGAGCTGTTGATTGCAAACACTTAGATACACTTAGAATTCTCCAATAAAATTTATTCTTAACCAGAAGAGCATTTCAGCAGTTAGCCCAGAGCCTGCTTCTGTTTTCCTCTTCTGAGCTAACAATATGAATTTCACTTTTTCCTGAACATCTAGGTGAGAAATGAAAGCACCATCTAGGTTTATACTCCGTGTAAACCCCAGGTCCTGCAGGGGAGAGCCCGGGATCCCAGCGCTCTAAGGGGTTGTGTTGGGTTTCTTCTTTCTTTAATAAAAACCTGCTTCAGGCAAAAAACGATGAAGGTCTGTCTGTTGTACAAATATGCCCAGAAAATTAAGAGCTACTTCTAATTATTCCATGCTTCTGAAGTTCCCTAATAAAGAGATGATATCAAGAAGTACTTTGTTTTGATGATCAACTTTATCCTCATCTAGTATCTAGTTAAACAGCCTTTTAATTGACGCTTTACCCCATGCTAAGGACAAAATTTGCACAGCTTCTTTATTTAAATGTTTCATTTTTTAATTAAATTCAACACACCCAGACACTGAGGAAACAGCAGTGCTTCAAAAAAAAAAACCCAAAAAGCAGGAAAAAGAAGTCAGAAAAATATACCAAACACAACGTGAACATAATTGCACAAAAAAGGTCTTTTTTTATTTCCCTAGGTCAGTCAAAAGCACAGGGAGCTCAACACCCAGCAAAGAATTCAACTCCACAGCTTCACCTTCTCTTTAAGGACATAATTATCTCTTAAATTTTTCACCTGTGTTTCACTCAATTGCTAATAATTTAAGCAGATTAATAGTCAAACATGTTCAGTTCTTACTCTGTTTACACAGCCCGTGGAAGGCGGCACCAGCAGCACCTACAAGGAACCCCGGGGGGGGATTTCTGTGCTTTCACTTTTAAAGATTAACCTTTAAGCATAAGATTTGCAACTTGATTTGACTATTAAAAAGTGAGCAAGCAATCATCATTAAAGCAGCAAAACAAAATCCTGGGGGGTTTTTAAGTGTCTGGGGGGGGTTTAAGTGTTGATTTACATCTCTGGTAGGACTCCTCAGACACTCCTCACTCACCTTGCGCTGCCCACATCAGTAAACAAGATTTGATGCTGCTTCAGACTGTTCACTACATGTTGTTTAAGCAACAAATTAATTTATTTTTGCTGGATCATCACAGTTAAACCCTTCAGAAATTATTATTATTAATTACTCTTATCTCAAAAGCGAGATGTTGGTATTTACTGGGACACACAGGCAGCATTTGGTTTTGGTTTG
>NW_010311152.1:0-1478 GCF_000700745.2 Antrostomus carolinensis
CCTGGATTTGTGCTTGGGGTTGCCCTGACCCCAGTGCTCAAAGTGGCATCTTTCACCTGTAGACCATGTTTAAGCTGTAAACGGTGTTCAAGTCATATCTGAAATAATCTCTAAGAGAGGAGCTTTTGACATGGCTGGAGTTGTTGTCTCGTGGTGCAGTCATCAGCCTTTTAACACTCAGATTCCCCAGCAGCACAAGTCAACATCTTTAGCAGGGTCACCTAATTGCCAAGGGGGCGGGTACATTTTTCAAGAGCAACTTACTGAAGTTTTTTCTTACGTTGGGTTTTCAAATGAACCTCTGAAACGTACAGTTGTACCTTTTCTGCTGGAACATTCAAGATCCCACAGCAGTTTGTAGATTTTTCCTCTGGCCAAGACTTTTTTCACAGAATCCAGAATCCCAGAATTGCCTTGATTGGAAAAGACCTTGAAGATCATCGAGTCCAACCATGAACCCAACACTGACCAGTCCCCTATGACTAACCCATGTCCCTCAGCACTGTGTCTACACGACTCTTCAATCCCTCCAGGGATGGGGACTCCACCACTGCCCTGGGCAACCCCTTCCAATGCCTGACAACCCTTGCAGCAAAGAAATTCTTCCTCACATCCCATCTCAACTGCCCTTGGTGCAACTTGAACCCATTTCCTCTTGTCCTCTCACTTGGTCCTTGGTTGTTTTGGGTCTTTTTTCTCAAGCCACAGACATCCTTTTCCAGGCATTTTTTCTGCAAACAGACTGTGCCATGGGAGGAGGTCAGCACTCAGCCTGCTCATCACACCGTTTGTACCCTGGTTCTCCACTTTAACTTGAGGTAACATCTGCATGGGCTTATTTAGATTCCTTTATAAGGTAAAATGTTTGTCTGGAGCAGGCTGTGGATCGTTAGGAGAACTATGGAGGCAGAAGCTCCTGGTTGGGAACTTAAGAGGAATGTAGACACAGTGCTGAGGGACATGGGTTAGTCAGGGACTTGTCAGTGTTGGGTTCATGGCTGGACTTGATGATCTTAAAGGGCTTTTCCAATCCAGGCAATTCTGGGATTCGGTTTGGCACAGCATGTCCACAGTGGGCAGCAGAAAGTCTGCACAATGAGTATCTCTGTTCTTCTGCAGCTACCAGACAGCTTTGCAGCTGCAGTAGGGAAGGGTGTTGAGTTGGTGAAGTGCTGCGCAGTTTTGAGTGGAAACTGTCCATTTTATTGATTATGCTTCTGCTTGGTAGTTTTCCGTAGTGCTGGCTTGGTTTCCTCATTGGTTCCTGCACGGTTCCTCTCTGTCACCTGTATTATCCCCTCACTGCAGAGTTAACCCAGACTGCACACACAGAGCAGCCTTGCATTGGTGTGAGCTTCCACACTTCATAACCCCATGAAGATAACCCCACACCAGCTCCACGCTTTTGTAGCTGAAGCACAACCTGAGTTCCCATCCCACCAACCTCAACGCTTTGGTTAGCAGCCCTTCTCTGTCCA
>NW_010311152.1:1503-5099 GCF_000700745.2 Antrostomus carolinensis
CTGGTCCTTAGTTCAGAATTTTTTCCACTTTGAGAGTTAGTAAAGTGAAGCTCTCCAGCTTGATGTTCTGCTGCCACTCATGATCTGTCTTCCAACCCCCAGCACAGCTGCAGCAGAGGGATGATGACTGGTTCCATGGTGTTGACATTAATGCTCCTCTCCATTTTGGTGACAGGAGCAGATAGAGGGCAGGAGACACGGAGAAGTGATGTTGGCAGAGTTTTGTCACCTCAAGAAGCTGACAGGCTTTGGTAAGGAAACCACTTGAGATGTCCATCTTGGGACAGCTGATGCAGGTCTTTAAAGTCTCTGGTTCCTCCTAGGCTGATTGCGAAGGAGCTGAAGCAGAAAGTTCAGAGTGCAGAAGTGACCATCAAGTGGTGTTGTGAGAAACATTCATTCTCTGAAACAGTGTGAGAAACTACACCAAGACTTGTAGATAAAAGAAATCACATAAAACCAGAAGTGACCTGCAGGGTGTCCGTCACTGCTGGTGACACATGGGTGCCTCATCAGTCTGCTGATGGTAGAGCAGCTCTTTGTCTCGTGGTGGTTTGTACCTCCATTAGTTGTATCATTTAATTCTTGGTTGTGAAGGACCTGGTGGTCTGTACAGAGCAAGAAGTTTTGAGTAAATGTAGAAACTGAAATGATGGTGGGATTTATCTGTCCACATAACTTGTAGGTGCATCTCCAGCTGAAGTCTCAGTGCATGGTTATCTTGCACACCTTGTCTGGCCACCATGGGGACAGTTTTAAAAGCACCATGAGGAAAGACAGTGCCACGGTGTCCTGTACTTAGAGCATCTCAAGCTCGTGCAAGATGAAATCTTCCTTCAGTGGTGCAGATGCCGAGAAGGTGTTGCTGCTTCTTGTGTAAGTGCCACGATGACCCCATCAGACTGAGCTTCCACTGGGATGCCCTTAGCATGTGTGAAGAGTACCACGAGCTCTGTAACAGTGGTGGTTTTGTAGCTGTGGTGCTCTGAGGGTCAGAATATTGTTACGGGGAGGCAGGAGCTTTCCTTAGATCAGTTCATGTAGTTGCAGGACCAGAGGAGGGCACCAGCCTTCATAGATACTTTCTCCTTCCTGATGTTGGAAGGAGGTCTGCTTCCACAGTGGAGCATGCCGTAGTGCTGAGGGTGTGTAAAAATGAGATGAAGTTGCTGTGCACTGATGTCCCTGTGTAGATGAGCTGTTGGGGACACTACCAACAGGTGTGCTACCAAAGAATAGGTTGTGTCCTGGTAATGTGGCCAGTAGGACCAGGGAAGTTCTCTTCCCCCTGCACTGGGCACTGGTGAGGCCACAGCTGGAGTGCTGGGTTCAGTGTTGGGCCCCTGAGTCCAAGAAGGACATGGAGGTGCTGGAGTGTGTCCAGAGAAGGGAACGGAGCTGGGGAAGGGTCTGGAGCACAAGTGTGCTGAGTTCCCTTGTGGCTGAGGGAACTGGGGGTGTTGAGCCTGGAGCAAAGGAGGCTGAGGGGAGACCTTGTGGCTCTGTGCAAGTCCCTTGGAGGAGGGTGGAGAGAGGTGGGGGTGGGTCTGTTCAACCAAGGACCAAGTGACAGGACAAGGGGAAAAGGGCTCCAGTTGTGGCCAGGGCAGTTGAGATGGGATGTGAGGAAGAATTTCTTTGGTGCAAGGGTTCTGAGGCATTGGAAGGGGTTGTCCAGGGCAGTGGTGGAGTCCCCATCCCTGGAGGGATTGAAGAGTCGTGTAGACACAGTGCTGAGGGACATGGGTTAGTCATAGGGGACTTGTCAGTGTTGGGTTGATGGTTGGACTTGATGATCTTCAAGGTCTTTTCCAGTCAAGGCGATGCTGTGATACTGTAATTCCCGAGGCAGAGAAAATCCTGCTGAGCAGGGAGTGATTTTTATGTTGTAAATATCTGGATTAATATCCAACATCTCCTCAAGCCTGGCTTTTTAATTTTTTTTATTGTTATTTTTTTTAAATAATGATGTCAAATAACATAGACGTGGCCTCGAGGGTCACGATGTTGGACTGTAAGGCCTCAGCCCTCATTAACTGATCTCGGCTGTCAGTTAACAACAAATCACCTCCCAGTGTGAGCCTATTAGGACCAGATGACCTGAAAACAAGTGCCACAGCCACCAGTGGGCTGCTGAGACCCCATATTAATTAAAACAAGCCCCTTCCACGTTTGCAGTTGGCAGGCGACGCGGGGAGAAGGCTCATGAAGTGACGGATCAGTTGACTTGTGATTGTGCTTCCCAACGTCTTCACCCTCCATGTCTTTTCTCTAACGAGAGGGACAAACAAATTGTTTTCTCACAGGTACCAAAGAGCAGATTTTGGCTTTACGCTTCTCACAATT
Organism: Antrostomus carolinensis; assembly: GCF_000700745.2. Lineage (NCBI taxonomy): Eukaryota > Metazoa > Chordata > Aves > Caprimulgiformes > Caprimulgidae > Antrostomus > Antrostomus carolinensis. Next base: position 3,850 of record NW_010311152.1, read on the forward strand.
AGAGTTTTTAATCAATCTTTGCAATTAATCTGATTCTTTTCCCACTTCAGAGTGAGAGGAGTTGCTGTCAGAGAGAGGCAGCGCTTCTCTCTTAGATCCAGTGCTACGTCTGAGACTCCTGATTTGCAGCTCTTCAGGATGATTTTTTTTGGAGAAATCATTTTTTTTTTTCAATATTTTTCGGTATTTCAATATTTTTTTCCCTGATATTCCATTTTTTCCCCACCTACTCCCAGCTCAACACAATTAATCGCATCACTTCAAGGCCGGGATCTTCACTCAGGCAGCGCTCAGGTGAAGCAATCATAGAATCACAGACTGGTTTGGATTGGAAGGGACCTCAAAGCTCATCCAGTTCCACCCCCCCTGCCAGCAGCAGGGACACCTTCCACTAGACCAGGTTGCTCAAAGCCTCATCCCACCTGGCCTTCAACACTTCCAGGGAGGGGACATCTACAACTTCCTTGGGCAACCTGTTCCAGTGTCTGACCACCCTCACAGTGAAGAACTTCTTCCTAATATCTCATCTAAACCTCCCCTCTTTCAGCTTAAACCCATTTCCCCTTGTTTTGTCATTAGTTGCCCTTATGAAAAGTCCCTCCCCAGCCTTCCTGGAGCCCCTTCAGGTACTGGGAGGCCGCTATAAGATCTCCCTGGAGCCTTCTCTTCTCCAGGCTGAACAGCCCCAACTCTCTCAGCCTGTCCTCACAGCAGAGCTGCTCCAGCCCTCGCATCATCCTCGTGGCCTTCTCTGGACTTGTTCCAGCTGCTCCAGGTCTCTCTTGTGTTGGGGGCTCCAGAACTGGACGCAGTTTTCCAGGTGGGGCCTTACAAGAGCAGAGTAGAGGGGCAATCACTTGAGGGAAGGCTAGCGAAGACAGCAGAAGGGATAATTTTAAGATTGAGGATGAGAAAAAGAGGTGAAAAGGCTGAGATGACACATCTGTTCCATCTCTAACTTCTTACGTGACACTTCTGCACTGTCTCTGCCCATGGGCACGTGCCGAGACCTGGGCTACTCGCTCCACACGAGCGTGTGACGTCTCCGAGCTTCGCTAACGACAGACAATATGTTTTGAGGAGTCTGATTCCTGTTAAGTAACCTCGATTTCTGTTTCTCCTTCTGTGATTGTAGTTTATTTTTATCACACAGTCTCCTTCCTGCCTTTTCTTTTTGACTGCTCTTGTTTTACTGCTCTTCCAAACACTTGACTGGTAATTGGTATTTTATTTTATTTTATTTTATTTTA
>NW_010311153.1:0-1931 GCF_000700745.2 Antrostomus carolinensis
TTCAGGGTCAGGTTGGATGAGGCTTTGAGCAGCCTAGCTTAGTGGAAAATATCCCTGCTGATGGCAGGTGGGTTGGAACTAGATGATCTTTAAGGTCACTTCCAACCCAAACCATTCTATGATTCTATGATTCTGTAATTCTCTTTTTCTTTCCTTTATGTTTATCTATTTTTTCTTTCTATAGCTGTCTCTCTCATTTTCTTGATTTTTCTTTTTCTCTTTCTCTCTTTTCTCCTTCCTTGCTTCCTTCTGCTCATTTCATCTTTCTCTTTTTCTTTTTCTTCCTCGTCTTTTACTTTCTTTTTCTCTTTTTCTTTTTTTTATCAGTTATGTAATAAATTACATTTTTACAGTAATTAAAGCCCTAAAGACCTTTTGCAATGAAAACTTTGTGAAACAACCAACTTTAAGTGAAAAGGGATTTCATTAACAACTTGCTTTGATTTGTAAGTGCATAATCTGTGTGACTTGTTATAAATAAAACTAGACACACACAACAATCCATAACTATGTATGTATACACACATATAAACTTCATACAAATGTATAGGAAAGCCATCCAGACTGGAAAAAAAAGTATTTAATTTGATCAGGTTTGTTAATGGACAAATGAGTTACAGATATATGAGGAAGAGAAATTACCATGCTACAAATAGCACTTGGGAGAAACTGGAGCAGTAGTTGGAAAATATTCGGAAGTGAGATCAGAAATATTTCATTTAACTGTATCAGCTCTGTTTATTTATAACATGTACTCAAGCAATAAAAACATCTCGTGTCCTTAACCTCTACCTCAAATCAGAATATGTAAGTCTTAACAGAAAGTCTGTACCATTGTCATCTCTTCAGTGAGGTGAGTCTTCCTGTGGTGATATTCTTTAAAATATGAGCCCCTTTCACAGTGTATCCTGTAACAGTAACACTTATATGCTTATAGAAAGTGCTTTGAACTAGCAGCAAAGCTTTTGTTAATAATTATTTTAAGCAATTTGAACATTTTTTTAGTGTTACTAGAACTACATACCTAGTACATACCTATCTAGACAAGTCATGGGTACGAGATGTCATATTTGTCCTGGGTAATGATGATGCAAAAAGGGAAGAAAGCTTGTCAGTATCATTCTGTTTCCATTATGATCTGTTTCTTTCATATAATAATGGATTCAATTTAAGTCACACAAAATAAATATCACAGAATCAGTGAATGTTAGGGATTGGAAGGGACTTCAAAAGATCATCTAGTCCAGTCCCCCTGCTGGAGCAGGAACACCTAGATGAGATTATACAGGAAGGCGTTCAGGTGGGTTTTGAATGTCTCCAGAGAAGGAAACTCCACAACCTCCCTGGGCAGCCTGGTCCAGGGCTCTGTCACCCTCACCATAAAGAAGTTTCTTCTCAAGTTTAAGTGGAACTTCCTGTGTTCCCGCTTACAACCATTGCCCCTTGTCCTATCATTGGGCATCACTGAGAAGAGCCTGGCTCCATCCTCGTGACATTCACCCTTTATATACTTATAAACATTAATTAGGTCTCCCCTCAGTCTCCTCTTCTCCAAGCTAAAGAGACCCAGCTCCCTCAGCCTTTCCTCATAAGGGAGATGCTCCACTCCCTTAATAACCTTGGTGGCTCTGTGCTGGACTGTCTCAAGCAGTTCCCTGTCCTCCTTGAACTGAAGGGCCCAGAACTGGACACAGTATTCCAGATGCGGCCTCACCAGGGCAGAGTAGAGAGGGAGGAGAACCTCTCTTGACCTACTAACCACACCCCTTCTAATGCACCCCCAGGATGCCATTGGCCTTCCTGGCCATGAGGGCACAGTGCTGGCTCATGGTCATCCTTCCAAATCCCACCTCTGGGGTGATGACTTCTGTCCTCATTCATAGAATGAATCATAGAATCGTAGAATGGTCAGGATTGGAAGGGACCTTAAA
>NW_010311154.1:0-12580 GCF_000700745.2 Antrostomus carolinensis
CTCCAGCCTGTCCAGGTCTTGCTAGATGGCAGCACAGAACACACCTGCATTAGCATAAGTACGCAAATATGCATACATCATCCTCCATCCTCATCACAACAAGCCATCTCTCCGTGGTAACGCAGCAGATCAACCGGCAGAGTGTAACCGAGCGAGTGTCAAACAATCGAGGTGGTCCTCCAACGTGCAGAGCCAGAACTCCAGCAACTGCAGCCAAGGAAAAGATACGGTAATTATACCACAAGTGCACTGTCTGGATTGTTTTACTGAGATTAGGAAATAATCTTTCTGCTGAAAAATAAAGAGCTGGGACCACAGGAACACAGCCACAGGTATGACATCACTGGTGACCCCCAGAACATGTGTGTTAGGGGAAGACAAGGTTCCACCATTTTTCATTTCTTGAGGCAATAACTCATCTCTTAACTCTGGCTGAAGACATGAGATTTTATGGGAACCACAAATCAAGGCACAGCATGTTTTAAAGGCTGACAGGATTCCTTTTTTTTTTTATTTTTTAAATAAGATTTCTTCTTTGATTAAATAGTTTTACTTTGCAAAAGGCAAGTAAAGAGAACTCTAGTGTCTGCAGCAAAAATGGATAGGTCATCACAGCGAGTCCTACAATAATATTTGACAGTTGTGCACTTTTTTTTGCATGTGTTGCAAGAATAGCTGGAGAATCGGAAAAAAAAAAAAAAAAAAGAGGAAAAAGAAAGCAGAGAAATGTACAGTGAGCCATAGAAAACAGGAGAAAAATGATGTTACAGAAAATACAAGTCAGAGGAAATGTTTGGACAGCCAGAGAAATGTCATCACGCAGTAATGGCATCAGTCTACAAGTGTTTGCAGCACTGTTATACCAGTAGGTGTAACAGTGACCCAGTTAGGCCAGATGACGATAGGAAACCATACCTTGGACAGGCCCCATTAAAAACAGAGAGGTTCATGTTGCACAGGCCTCGAGCTCTTGAGAAGTTGAGCAGTGAAGTAGGCTTCTCCTGGCTCCTGGGCTTCGAGCGACACTGAACAGTGTGTGATAGAAGGGCTGAAACAAAACTAAGATATATGGAAGAGAAGACTGGAGAAAATAATAATAATTTTAAAAAATCTTCTGAAAAAACAGAGGTTTAGACAAGGCTTTCCTGAGGATCTGCCCAGGGATGCAAATCAAGAGGAAGTCAGGACCTTAAAGCACCCGGCTTGCAATAGTGAAGCTTAAGCCTCTGAGAAGGGTCTGGACTATGACTGGTACCTGGAACAGTGAAAGAAAAGCAGCCTGGTGAAGTGGTTAGCAGTCAGTCAGCCAGCCCAATGCAAACTCTGTGGCAGATGGACAATGCTCAGACACTGCTGGCGTGAAAGAAAACCCAAACTATGGCATAGAGGAAGGCACAGAGGCAGAAAGACACAGGGAATGTTAAGCCAGAGGCCACCAAAACAACACCTGGAGCAGACAGGAGGTGGGAAAGATCAAACATCTGCAAAACAGCATGGGATTTTGGAAATGCCTGCATGCCTAGAGTTTGGACAAGGAGGACAAAAGGTCCACCAAAAGCTGAGCTGCAGCAGAAGACAAATGCCTGCCAGCCTGAAACACAAGCCAGGACATCAGTCCCTGTTCTCTGTTGTTGCTGTGCAAAGATATGCAAGCCAAGGAGGTACCAGTAACCATGGTGGTGTTCAGATACAGCAGCCAGTAGGCTAAAGGAGGAGATTAAGAGCTCTGATGATGCACACCAAAGACAGACATGACCTATATTGGGAAAAAGGCAGCAAGCTTGAGTGGGTTGGAAAGAAGTTCTTTCCTTTTGATGCCTCATAAGACATTACATTAAGAGGTGGAATTATCCACATGTAAAATCAAGGAATGACAGATTAAAAGCCTTAAAGCCTTCCCTTCATGGTAAGTAAGGGCAGATTCCTGGTAGCAGTAGTCGTACTAGCCCATAGTTATCTGTAACATAGAGAGTCTAGACAGAAAGGTGGTGGGAGGGGATACAAGAAAGACGTGGACCTGTTAGAACAAGTCCAGAGGAGGCCACCAGGATGATCTGAGGGCTGGAGCAGCTCTCCTATGAGGACAGGCTGAGAGAGTTGGGGCTGTTCAGCCTGGAGAAGAGAAGGCTCCAGGGAGACCTAGCGGCCTTCCAGTACCTGAAGGGGCTACAAGAAACCTGGGGAAGGACTTTTTATAAGGGCAGGGAATGACAGAACAAGGGGAAATGGCTTTAAACTGAAAGAGGGGAGGTTTGGATTACACCTGAGGAAGAAATTCTTCACTGTGAGGGTGATGAGACACTGGCCCATGTTGCCCACCGAAGCTGTGCCTTCCTGGAAGTTTTGAAGGCCAGGTTGGATGAGTCTTTGAGCAACCTGGTCTAGGGGAAGTTGTCCCTGCTGATGGCAGGGGGGTTGGAACTGGATGATCTTTAAGGTCCCTTCCAACTCAAACCATTCTATGATTCTAATTTATTTTGCATATAGGTCCAACCTGCAGAATTATATCCACTATCTTTCCTTTGAAGAAGCCATCTACAAGAAGAAGACACTGCAGAGCACTACCATAGCAGGAAGGACAAAAGCCATTGGATGTTTTCCTTTTGTTATTCCTCCTTTCTCATCACATATCATTGCAGTTACTGTTTGCTCAGTGGTAGAAGTCCTAGGAAGTGCTGGCAGCAATGTAGATTGGGAGGGTTATTCCTCCCAATCCACGAAGATTGACTTTGACAGAAGCTAGTCGCCAGGCTGGAGTTACCTTGTCCCATTCCACACACAGAAGTTAGGCGTGTTCAGCACACTTCTTTGGCAAACTAGTCTGCAAATTTCACCACCACAACAGGTACCAAGGCACCAGATGCTATCATGGGACCAGAGGCAGGAGGAGACCTTGGTGTTTGGATCCATCCCACTGCACCATGCTGTGCTTCGTGATGCCCTCCTCTTCCTCCCACCACCCATCCCATTTTCTGCTTGTGCTCCTATCTCCCTTCTCTCCTTGCTTAGATGAGGAACCAATTAGTTAAAGCAATTCACTGAAACAATTAGGCAACTTGTTCACCTAACCCAAGAGACCTGACTAGTAAAAGAGAACTAACTGAAAACTTGGAAGACAGACAGACATGTAAGAAAGATCACAGTGTTTCTTACCAAACCTTTCTCCTGGGATCAGAGAGTACAGTTGTGAAACATATCAGAATTCTGTTTTCTTCTTTCCTTTCCTAAGTTTGTGTCTAAGGGCTTAATTTTTATTGGGATGGTGTTGCAAACAAGCCAGACAGGGGCTTCAGGAAATGTCTCTATCCCTGATCTTCTACAAGTGAGTCCAAACATTCTCCAGTTGGTCTTTGGCAATTATCTGAAGCAAAAGAGTTCTATCTGTGATGTGGACATGGTTAAAAGCTGGAAGAAGCTCCCTAGGCTGGAACGGCACCTCCAGGCTTAATGTATTTACATTCATCAAGATTCAATCAAAGGCTTATTGGCACTCTGGGTCTGTGTGCCTGCATTACAAATAGCAAGAGAGATTTCTGGGAAGGTTTAGTCAAGGCCTTAGCATAACTTGCAGCTACAGGACCCAAAAAAAAAAAAACCATAAACCATATAAGGTTACATACTTCATTAAATGTTAGCAATATGCTTAAAACTAAAACTATGGCATGTACTTTATATACAATTTTGATTGTCTATAATCCATGTCAACACAGCTGTGCTACAGACCTCCTAAGTCACTGTTAGCAAGTCCATCTGCTTCACTGAGCTGTGTCTAGTGTTCAAATAATGGCAATTTCTTGAGCGTTTTACGATTCCTGACTGTGAAAAGTGCCTCTTGCGTGAGCCAGTGTCAAAAATCTGACTAATGTTGCAAACTGTGTGGTGCAATGTGATTTTGTTGGCAGTTGGAGAAACATAAAAAAAATGTTAAGACACTTCGCAAAAGTTTCAAAAAGGAGTCGCTGAATAAATCTTTTAATCTCAAGTAGCACGTACTTCATTACATCAGCATTTTTCAAGGAATGTTCCTATTGTCAATGAAAATTAGCTCCAAGAATTTGAAAGCATGAGGACTTAACAAGGGAACCAAAAGCCCTGAATTATGGCTTTTGTGTCAAGCATTCTGTAAAAAAAAATAAAAAAATAAGACTTCTAAAAAGTTGGCTCTTCCACTTTACTACCCAAATAAGACCAAAGAAGATAATCTTTACAGGAAGATTTTTTGATAGTTTCTCAGTTAGAGAAATGTCATCACGCCCATCTGTTTTACTCTGTACTATATCCACTGAAACTTCCATGGGAAAGAGAGGACAAAACAACTTCCCACCATCGGTGACAGGACTAGGTTTGGGACCTTCACTCCCAGGCTAGACTCCCTCCGTGCTCTACAACAATAAGTGTTTATAATGGTGCTTGGGTTTTTTGGTATTTGCCCTCAACAATAGCCTCTATCCAAGTGATTAAAGAGATTTAACTACGTGAAAACTTTGAAGAGCTGGTGATAAGTTGGTTCTGAGCAAAAGGAACACAAAGATCAAATTCTTAAATAAAAATAATTTTTCTTAACTTGGTGACTGACAAGCACACTGGTCAATATTTTCCTCCTATAGCAGCCTTCCAGTACCTGAAGGGGGCCTACAAGAACGCTGGGGAAGGACTTTTCATAAGGGCAGTTAATGACAAAACAAGGGGAAATGGGTTTAAGCTGAAAGAGGGGAGGTTTAGATGACGGATTAGGAAGAAGTTCTTCACTGTGAGGGTGGTCAGACACTGGAACAGGTTGCCCAGGGAAGTTGTGGCTGCTCCTCCCTGGAAGTGTTGAAGGCCAGGTTGGATGAGGCTTTGAGCAACCTGGTCTAGTGGAAGGTGTCCCTGCTGCTGGCAGGGGGGTTGGAACTGGATGAGCTTTAAGGTCCTTTCCAACCCAAACCATTCTATGATTCTATGGCTTTGATCGTTTGCTTTCAGAATATTCTAGCAAGCCTCAAATCAAACCTGGTTTTCACAAGGATAGAGAAAAGCTGTAGGAGAGCATAGAACAGAAGCAGGTTGTAACTTGCCTTATAGAAAAGTCAGCGTTTCTCCATAACAACAAGAACTTTAAATAACTTGGTGACATAAGACGAGAGGCCACGTAGCTGTCACCTCTTAGAAGTACCTTTAATATTACAAACTCAACACCAAATCTCTCCTATTTGCAGACTCAGCGACAGCTGTGGATGTCTGTCCTACCTGCTACATGGGCGTTAGGCAGTGCTGGAGGGGTGATCTCAGAGACAGGCTGTTGCACAAGTTGCTTTTTTGGATTTCACCCTGTTCATTACAGGAAGCCTAGACATTTATACCTTCAGTAGACATCTCAGTTATTATTTCAAGTAAAATGAATAATATTTGGCCAGCTCATTGCTCAACTGAGAGAATCAAGAGAAGTGATGTGAGTGAGTCAGCAGCTAGGGCTATTGCTCATAAGTGGATACTAAGGTTAGGTCTGAGATTGGTGCAACGCTTGCATGGAGGTCTGCCTTCCTGTGCCATGCACACAGTGGGCTGATCATTACTAAAAAGGCCTTTCTCCTTGCCAAGGACTAACCTTCAGGTTAACCTTCTCCTCTTGGTGTGAAGGCCAAGACAATGCTACAAGGGCTTGACAGCTTGGGAAGGAGTAGGGATATATGGGGACCATCACCCATAGAGCATCTCTGGGGTGAGGGTGTTTCAGTCACCTCTCTTCATATTTCCTCGTCCTAAAAAGAAAGACTTCATTGCTTCATCCTTTCATGCAAAACAACTCTTCCCACCACAGCCCTCCACTTTTCTCCTTTGAAAAAGAGGGGAGAGAGCAGAGGCCCTCTTCTCTCCTCCACCTACCTGGCTCACCACAGGGAGACATCTCAGCCTCCCAGCTGTGCTGTGACCAACCTCATGCTCAGAGCACGAGAGCAGAGGTAGCTCCTCACACTTGCTTCCTGGCAGAGCTGTCAGCTGTGCCGACACAGTCCTCCACTACATCTGCTTCAACACACCCCAATTGCTTCACTGAATGCACACACAGACAAGATAAACCATCAAAAAGGGATTATTTCAGGGAAGGAACAATTTAAATATCCACTTCTCTTCTGCTCTTCTACTTTCTCCACTCTCCCCTCCCATGGGAATAAATCAATCTATAATTTCCCCCACACTTTGGCTGCCCAAGACAAACATCTCCTAGTCAGCTGGGGAAATCCCTGCATGGCTGCTGCCGTGCCTGGGGAAAACATCAAGCACCCAAATCCATCGCAAGCCATAAACCACCTCACCAAAAGGCTTTTCGCAGTTCTCAGAAAGACAATGTACTTGGAGTAACTGGAAGGACCTTGACCTGGATGTAAGGGCCCAGTGGTACTGCTCAGGCTGGGACTGGAGAGGCAGAGGCAGCTCTCCAAGAGAGAGCTGTGCAAGCCAAGATACACACTGAGACTTGGGACCTGTTTTAATTATTGTTTCATTTCTTTCACTGCTCAGGAACATGTAACAAGCTGAAATGTGCATTGTGCCTGTAAACATTTACTTTCTTTTGGTCTTGTGCAATGCTATGTCTCATTCTCTTGGACGCTGCCTGGAATGCAGGAATAGCCATAAGACATCGGCTGAGCGACTGTCGACTCAACCGGCCGCCTCCGACGGCAACCAGCACAAGCTGCTTCGAAGGAAGTTGCTAGAAACCCCATGTTGGGCAACCATGGATTAGGTTGGATGTTTCTTCTTTCTGCCATGCAATTCGTGTTGGACTCATGCCCTTAGAATTAGGAAAGTCTGCTTGTCCACCCGATAGTTATTTTTTTCCCCATGCCAATTCATGCCCTCGGAGTGCTTCCCACCCAGTTCCTTTTACTGGTTGCACTAGGCAGGGTTGTAGAGGTTAATCGTGCCCTGTACAGAGGACCACGTACCTTGCACAGTCAGACACGTGGGGCTGAGGTTGCTCTAAGCCTGATGGCACCCAGAGACACAAATCTGAGTCGGTCTCAGCGTGTTCTTTGCAGATCAAGCTGCCCTCTGGCCCTTCCTACCCGCAGCCTGTGAGCACAAGGTGTTCGGGGATCCTGCCCCTCTTTGCTCGCAAGAAGGGTTGTCTTCAAACAGCACAAGTGAAGGGGCACGCAGCCATCAACAACTTGTGATCTTCTCCAGAGCTTTGGCAGAGAAATTATCACATAATTTGGCAAACCTCACCAGATGCACAAGAGGCCAGCTGGGGCAACATTGGGAGCGTGCTGGCCTCCCCCAGCCCTCCGGCAAGGCCGTCTGCCTCGTGCTGAAAAGGAAGGGAACCTTTGCCCCTTCTTCTCAGTCCGAAGAAGCATCTGTAAGACTGAAACCAATCAAAGCCAGCTGTGAAAAATAAAGCGGGGGGGGGAAGGCAGGGAAATGCTGATTATTATGACTAGGAAAAACGCTATTAAAAAAAAAAAATAAAGAAAAGGGGAAAAACTGATCCCATATGGGAGGCAAATGAAATACAAATGCAAACCAGGCCATTACGCAGTGTCTGTTGTAAGGCTGCTGCACTGGGGGCTGTGTTCACGTGTCAAGATGCAGTGCCCCTGGGACCTCTGGAGACGCCCCTCTGCTCCCTGGCAGGGTTAGTGTTACCTTGGAGCATCCCTGGGCTGTGACCAGCACTGGGGCTGCTGATTAAACAGCCTCTGCAGACTGACCAAGAAGTTATTCAACTTCCCTGCAGACGTACACAGAGAATAACCTCAGGTCTGCCAGACTTCATCATCCCACCAGCCCTTTTCTGCCTCAGCCACTTATTCCAGGCAATTTCGTGGCTGGCCCCTCACTCCTTTCGAGATAAGTTATTGCCTTCCCCTGCTCCCACAGGGTCACCCACACAGCTGCCCTTTTATCGTCCCCCTTCTCACTCCACACTTCCCTTTCTCCAGCAGATCATCTCCATCACCTGCTCCATCTGCCTACCCAACACGTGTCCTTCAAGCTCTTCCTCAGATACAGCCAAGCCCCTGCAGCCAGGCTCTCTGAGGCAAAACATCTTTAGCAACAAGGAGGCTTTTGGGGTGCAGACAGCAAGCACAGTCCAAGCTCAGTCCTCTTTCACACTCCCAAGAGGGAGAGAAATGCCCACCCTGTAGCAGACCCACTGCAAGGCTCACTCACTGGACCAACGGGGCTGAAATCCTTCTCAGCTGTTTCTTCCGTTGCACTCAAAACACAAGGAGAGTCAGTACCATGGGGGCTCATTTATTTGGTGGTGGTGGTGATGAACATCCATCCACAGAAGGAGAAGCTGGAAGACAGCAACATGACTTCCCATGTCTGTGGGCTGTGCTCCCCAGAAATAAACGACACTTCAGATCTCAAGGGACAGAGAGTTAAAGGGTGGGTGGCTCAGTCTGCCCTGCGCTTATGATTCTGTCAAAGACTCACAATATTTGGTACTTGCATTTTTATTTTGTTATTAAGAGGCCTCTGCCCATATGTGAGTCTCAGTGTCTATTTAAAAAACAAAGAAAGTAATTTCTTTCATACTATAACAGAGAAAAAAAACATACAAAACTTCAGAGTTCAAACCACAGAAAGAGAAAATAATCCCTTTAAGAAAGTCCATAGGAAACCCTCCCATTATAAGCCAATCTCACTTTTTTGGAGTCCAACTCAACTGTAGTAAAACCCCCGTTATCTGCTAACATGAGGGCAGAAGAAACTTCAGCCATTCAGAGTTCACCCAGCCTGGCTTCACCATCCACCCTGTGCCAGGGGCCTGGGCAACTTGGACTTACTTTTTAAGAACCATCTCTGGTGTCTGGATTTGGGGGAGAATCAGGAAGAGAAAGGGCTCTGAAGACACTTCCCTTCTCAGTACAAGAGTGTTCCACAACACAGCCAGGGCCACAGCCAAATGCATTAGACCGCAGCACTCCCAGATCCTACTCAAGAGTCTTCATAATTCCTCTTCTGAAGCCAAGAAAAATAGAACAAGCAGAAAACAAATAACAGTGGGCAAGCAGGAGTATTTGTCCCTTACTACAATGGCCTTAAGCAATCAGAGAGGTAGGGCTGATGAACCTTTAATTACTTGTGCAATAATGACCTCTGTTTCTAGCATTCCTTGGCAGGCAGGAAGTAGCTGGAGCAGTCAGGGACCTGTTATGTTCTCCTCTCCACAGGCTTGAAATTGATACGAAGGCCCCTCACCCAGCTGGTCACAAGTTTTAAGATAACGCTCCACACAGAGGTTGTTTATAGCTATTAAAAGCAGTGAAAAGAAACTACAATGAAAATAAACAGCTCTCTAGCTGAGGAGTTGTTACTGAACAGCGTGGCTCTACAGCTAAGGTGTTCAGAGCTCCCACACTACTTTTGCCAGATAGTTAAAAGTGATTTTTTTTTTTTTTTAATTAAAAAAAAAGCAAATTATGAAACCAGCCTTCAATCTCAGTATATCGATATTTTGTGTAGTGTGTTGTACTCAACCACAGAGGGAACGGAGGGGGCACTTTTCACTGAGAACCCCTAGATGTTATCTAGAAAGACAAGTGAGGGCAGAGGAGAGTGATCATCCCTAGACCATTTCTATGGCACAAAACAAAGGAAGAAAGAGAGGTGATGGAATTGACACAAACTCAGCTGAATACAGTTTGGACATTAAGTTCATTTTCCTGATTCCCAGGCCACAGAAATGACCTTTCTTTTGGGGAGGAGATGGGGGAATTTTTTGGGGGACATTCACAACAGACAGCTGAAGAATGCAGAAGGTGCTCTACCTTCCCTCAGGGTCTAACACACATCTAGACATACTGTAGCTGCCCAACTTGCCATCTTTCCCAAGCTCCATCTCAGCTGGGATTCTGCAACACAGCAGAGGCTGATCCAGAGGTCAGGAAAAAAAACCCAACACAACCCTGCAAGAGACAGCTCGCAGGCTATTTTGCTTCCCAAGGAAATAAGTCTCTTCCTATCCCCACCTCCATCTGCTGGAGTCAGCTTGTGCCTTGACGCATGTGGCACTGATGACTTCCCAAAACTCTTGTTCTTTTAATACAACCATTAGCTCTTTGATATCTTGGTTATCCACAGAAACGGCCAGAGTGTGTCTACATCCAGCAAAGTTCTTGGCCCTGATATTTTGTGGCAAGGAATTGCACAATGCTAAATCCAACCCAATGTGGAGTGAAAAATATTTCTGTGTCAGTTTCTATCTCGCTCTCTTTTTTATTTCACTGACAGTCCCCACTCACATATATCATAAAGGGAGGGACTTCTGGATAGCCCATCTCTAATCATGTTGCCTCTCCCTCCTCTAGAATAAATATTTACAGGCTTTTCAATCTCTTTTTTCACAAGAGGTCTTTTTTTTTTTTGTCGTTGTTGTTTCCTTAACTACAATCACAGCTGGCTCCTGAACTCCCCCTCCTCTTGGAGACAAAACAACATGGTCTGTCCCAGTATATAAGGGATCCTTTACAACACAGAAAGATGTCCCAGGATTGCTAAGCAGCTTTGCTGTTGGTTAAAACAGGAAATATGGAGATAAAAGGAGTAACTCCCTCTGCCAAGTGCAATTTCTCTGTCCTGCTATGCATTAGGCCAGTACAGAAGAACTGACTTGGGTTAGAAAATAAGACACCTGGAACACAGGACCGAGGCTATAGGCAGACCCATCAGTTCCTGTCCTCTCACAAATCAACAAGGATAAGAAAACTCCAAATGGCAGAACACCACATAGCTCAGAAGTCTTCTCCAGCTGAATTACCCATTGCTTTCATCAGCCATTCCCTTGACCTCCTTCTGTCTGTTACATGCCACCACTCTCACTGCCCAGAACCCTGACGAATGCACATGAAAGAATTATCCCCAGGGATGTGCCCATCTGCTAATCTAAAGACATTCACACAGCACCCTGAGATTTCTCCTCACTGTCCTTTTCTAGTTCCTTGAGCATCGTAAGACAAGAAAGATGTGGTTGGACAAAGGTGCCTCATCCACTGAGATGCCAGCGAGCAGAAATAATGCATATCTCAACTTCCTCTCCTTCTGCTGGATCTCCAGTCGCGTTGCAATCACTACGAAGCCCAGCTGGGAAAACTGAAGCATTCACAAGTTGACTGAGTCATCTAAAGCAACAAAGATCAGCAGCAGCAGCAGGCTGCCACCCAGCTCTGGAGAAGTCCCCTTTAAAACACTAAATCCTTGGAATGAAGGGCTGCATTGGCTCATCCATGAGAGTATCTTAATGGCATGGATGAATTCATCCCTAACTTCAGGGCTAGTTCATTCAGAAGGGTTAACAGGGAGGTGGTGGGAAAGAGCAGCACCACCTCCAGTTTGAAAGCAACCTCCCAGCAGAGATCCCACGGGCAGAACGGAGGGCACTGTGGTGTTAGACAGCTACTCTGAGCTTCAACATCAAGTCTTAGGGCTTCTCAGCCCTTAACAGCAGGACTCATCTTTGAAGTCCACAGCTCAGCTATGTCTGCATAAGCAGTAGCAACATCAGGCCCAACAAGCATTGAGCAAAGAAGCAAAAGAAACAGCCCACAAAGTCTTTCAGCTCTGTTTCCAAAGGCTTGGAAGTTCCTCCCCTTCTCTTCCCCTAGCCCCTTCCATAAAAGCTTTGCATGCAGAGCAGCGTCTCTTGGGTCCCTCATTCTCTTGAGCAAAGTAAACAGACCTCCCGTGCAGTGACAAATGAACAACAAACAGAGGGGAAAGAAGGAAAAAAAAAATAAAAAATAAAAAATCTTGCTGCCAACTTGCTGCTTTTTTTTTTTTTGGCATGTTTTAATTTAAAAAAAAAAAAAAAATTAATGTGCAAGCTATGCCCCAAGGGTGACCCTGCACAAAGCTTTCTGGCAGCTCCAACATCCTCCAATCCCCTCCCTCACATCACCACAGACACCCCATCTCTCCCTATCCTCTTCCCCCGACACACACGCGCGTACAGAGCCCGAAGAATCCTGGCACCTAGACGGCTTCTTTCTTTTTCAACTGTGCCAAAACAAACTAAGCTCCTAAATCCCTTTTACAATCTGGCCTTGTGTGGAAATCTGTTTGCCTCCATCCAATGTTTATTTTCTTTTGTTTTCAGGTTTGTTAGCCCAAGGGCAAATGTTGTTCCTAGCACCAGTTTTGGGGTTGGGTTCGAGTTTTTTTGGTTTTGTTATTATTTTTTTTTTGGTATTTATCTTTCAATCAAGTGTTCCTCCTTGCAAGGATAAACAGGATGTTTAGAGACTCTGGGTATGATGACCAGTCTTTGACAGCTGTTGTGACACACCACACGCTGGGTTTGCCATGTGTGCAAGCACTGGCACAGCATGATCTGCAGCAGACTCTCTCCATTTGAGGAGATGGACTATATGACCTAAGAGGCCTTCAACAGCTCCGTTTTCAACACAGGCTCACAGGAAATGTGCCACACTAATCCAGAACAACTCCCTGGCATCTCCCTCTACTTCTAAGCATAACACCTGCCCACCCCACAGCCATTCCCTTTCTAGTTGGCTCATTTCACTTGCTTAACTACACCAAACTATGCTCTGCCTCTGAGAAATCACAGAATCATTGAATGGTTTGG
>NW_010311155.1:0-15151 GCF_000700745.2 Antrostomus carolinensis
TTTTTTTTTTAAATGCTGTACCTCCTGGGCTGCAAAGCTTCTAGCATCTGCAATCACATACACATTAGAGATCCTGTCCCCTGCATGCATTTTTCTTTCTCTCTCCTTTATATAGGATTTGGACCAGCAAATTCTCTTTCATTAACAAAAGTATAGTTTTGAAAGGATTTCAGAAAGGGAAATACTTGTACCTGTTTCACAGCTGTTTTTCCATTTTTCTGTTTATGTGACCTCCAGACAAGGGCTTACAGCCAATTAGGCAGGAATTCTTCAGGGTAATGTTTCAATAAAATCCTTCAAACTTTTTGTTTGTTTGTTTTTTGTTGTTAGTGGTGGTGGGGTTTTTTACGCAGCAGGAGTGACTATGGTTTGTATGTGTATCAAGAATTCTTACTGTGGTAACTGTTCTTGTAACTAAGAAACTAAGAAACATAAAACAAAAAAGAAACACTGGGGTCATTTTTTCAGAATGAAGTACACCACCAGAACATAGGGACAGATGTAGAAAAGCATGGAAGAAATAAATGTAATTCTCAATATTCTTGAATCTCTCAAAGTCATATTTCACTTAAGATGGATAAAATATCAGATATAGAGATCCTTCTCTGTTAAGAGTATTACTCAGGTGCAAATCGGAGTATCAGTTGTTACCGCACATGTAGAAAATATGTACCTTCCAAATCAAACTTAGAACTGCTGATAGAGTACTTCTATGAGAAATATTGAGTTTCTTCATGTACCAGTGTCCCTTCACCTTTGGCTCAGCCTAGAGTTAGTGCTAAAGTTAAGAGAAAAACAAAGTCCAGAACTACAGTATGAGTGGGTCTGAAAAGATCTAGGCAAAAGAAATTGAGGGAGGCAAAAATTTCTCCCTGGAGATTTTTTAACTCAGTGGAAGGTCCTTGTCCAAGGCACTGCCTAAATTTAGGGCTGGGACAAAACAGAAAATCCAGAACTTGAGCTGGAGCAGGGCTGATAAGCACTGCCAAAGTCTTGCATGTAAATTGTTGTTACAGGCCAAAGTAAACACAGGAGGCATATAGAGCTAGAAATCCATTGTTAGTTTAATTAATCTTTTAACAGTCTAATATACCAAAGTGTCTAGTTAATACAGGAAAACCTCATTAATAATTAAACTAATTCTAGTATCTGCCTCTTTTCTCTGTTGTTTAGCCCATCCATTCAGTGTCTCCCTGGCTTCAAAGGCTGAGAGTTTCAATCTTCTTCCAGAAGACTTGGGAGGTAGTAACAGTTTTCTGCTTATTCTTTTGCATTGTAGAAATCACAAATCATATGCAAAGTGAAGGCTGATGACTTTCATTTTCCTTAGGGTTAAAAACCAATTCACAGACAATTTTAAATATGCTAGCTCAGACTGTTTCCCACTGCATTAATATAATTTGCCAAAAAGTGGAGTCATATTTAAACATTTTGTTGGGATCGTCTTATCTGTCCCATTAAGATTATCTACTGTGATAATCATTCAATACACACATGCACCATAAATAAAAGACTAGCTCTAGCACTTACTGCAGGGGAAAGAGAGAGATTCAACTTCAAATTTGAAAAGGTTGTTTCAAGAGTAGCCTGATGCAAAGTAGCCTCATGAAGGTAGTAACTGGAAGCTCAGATCTTTGAGCTTTTCTTATATTCAAGTATTTCCTCATTTCCCATGTTCATTGTAAGAGCTGGTATATAACAGATCACATGGGAAGAGAATTTTGAGAAACATCATACCACTGTGGTAAGTTGAGCCCTTTGTCTTATGCAGAGAGGTCTTTAGTGAAGAGCATACAGAAAGAAAAATATGATTTTACTAATTCCAAGCCTCAGTATCTGAACTCACCTTGGGTACTCTTATTGTGGGGGACTTTGTGAAAAATTTATAACATAAATAAGGTTTTGAAGTGCATTCTGAAAACAATGTAACAGCTTATATTGGGTTTATTTGGCAAGGTTTTGGTAGTGGGGGTGATGCAGGGATGTCTTCTGTGAGAAGATGCTAGAAGCTGCCCCCATGTAGGACATAACTAGTTCTAGCTACCTCCAAGATGGATCCAGTGTCGGACAAAGCTGAGCCAATAAGTGGCAGTGGTAGTGCCCCTGTGATAACATATTTAACAATGGTTAAAAAAAACTGTGCAGCAGTAACAGTTGAAAGAGAGGAGTGAAAATATGTGAAAGAAACAACTCTGCAGACACCAAGGTCAGTGAAGAAAGAGAGGGAGGAGGTGTTCCAGGCACCAAAGCAGAGGTTTCCCTGCAGTCTGTGTTGAAGACCATGGTGAGGCAGGCTGTCTCCCTCCAGCCCATGGAAGTACACAGTTGAGCAGATATCCAGCTTCAGTCCCTGGAGGACACCGCAGTGGAGCAGGTGGATGTGCCCTGAAGGTAGCCGTGACCCCATGGAGACTCTGTGCTGAAGCAGACTCCTGGCATGAACTGCAGCCCCATGGAGAGGAGCCCATGCTGGAGCAGGTTTTCTGACAGGATCCATGGCCCCATGAGGGACTCACTCTGGACCAGTCCCTTCCTGAAGGACTGTACACTGTGGAAAGAATCCATGCTGGAGCAGACCATAAAGAACTGCAGCCCATGGGAAGGAGTTACATTGGAGAAGTTCATGAAGGACTATCTCCCGTGGATGCGACCTCATGCTTAGAATAGGGGAAGAGTGTGAGGAGGAAGAATTGTCAGAGACACTGTACTATGAACTGACCACAACCCCAATTCCCTGTCTCTCTGTGCCACTCAAGTGGAGGAGGTAGAGAAATCAGGAGTGAAAGTCATCCCAGGAAGAAGGGAGGGATGGGAGGGAGGAGGTTTTAGATTTGTTCTTAATAAAATTGAGTCTCACACCACTTCAGCCTTGAGAATAGTATCAATTTTCATGATGAAAGATGTATTAAAACATTTCAATTCCTCATGCATATCCTTTTATGTGCAAATCCAGACTTTCCTAGATCCTTCTGGAGAATAAATTTTAGCATCTATGAGTTGAACACCTAATGATTTTTAGACTATCTGCCAAGTCAAGGAGAGTTCACGCGGCCTTACATCTCTCAAATGGCATCATACACTCCTATACCAAAACATACTCTCCCTTACCAAACAACAAACTTTTGACTCTCAGTAAGAGACCTAAAGCAATATCTAGATGATATGTAAGGAAAACAGGAGATTTCAAAAGCGATATTACTGTTTTGTCTGACTGCAACTACAAGGACTTTGAAGACATAGTGAAACTATAAATTTCTTATTTCATAAAGACAAGTGGAGAAAACTATTTCTGAAATGTTATGGAAATGCTTATTTACTCAGTAACACTTCTGAATGAGAAAAGCTGACTTCAGCTACAGCAGGATATATCTACCCACCTTTTTATTTTTTCTGAAAGATAAACATGAAAGAACTGGCTACAATAAAATTTCATAGGATTAAAATTTAGCTACCTTTTGTTCCACTATACAGTTGGAAAAGATAAAGTACAAAATCATCTTCACATGTAGTTTGTTGAAGGGAACACCAGTGGGGACTAGTTAAGAAATAAAAAGATCTTCCAAGGCCTAGATAATGATGTGCTTAAAAAAGAGAAAGAACACTCACAAAACCTTGAGAACAACATAAACAACAAACAAGTAAAAGTTTTAAATACGAAATTCAAAAAGGAAAAAAAATGTTCCTGTGGTCCAATGTGTTTTCCTTGGCAAAAGTAATCAATTGTAAGGATTCTGCTTTCAATAGCACACAAAATAGCATAAAATGGAAAAAAAAATACTCTTTTCTCCCTTATTTTTCCCTATCCTTTGTTATTTTCTACGTCTAAATTCAACTGATATTGTTATTTCAACTTATTTTTGAAGTTTTTCTTTGTCTTTAGTTTCTGGCCTGCAGACCAGTTCTCATCTTTTTTTCCTTCACACTTTTGATCAGTGAAATCTCATACAGTTGCCCATCTACACTTTTATTTCAACAGAAAATTTCTTATTTTTTCCTGGCTGGAATGTGTACAAAGTTGTCTAATAATATGGGAAGCATTTTTTGTGGGTTTAATAATTAAAAATGTAAAAACAAATAGTTCACATGGCTACACATTAACCTTAAATATGGAGAGATTTGTAATCATTTGCCCAACTCAACATGTAGAGCTTCAACTTCTCTGAATGCTACTCTTTAGTTCACATGACCCAGGCAGACATGTAGCACTTAAAGCCATGGGATAAAGATGCACATACAGTGGATTTGTAGAGGATTTAACTTGTGTTCCAAGTCATATGATGGAGAAAACTTCACTGTGCTACTGCCCAGGGAATACAGTTGCAGTAGCTGCCTTGAACATGTAATTTTTCTAGATGTAATTAGCTGCCATCAATCACTGCAACACCTCTTCCTTTCCAAGGCAAATATTTTCCAGCAGACACTAAAGAATTAATACTTCAACACAGTAAAGATCTGGATATACTGTGGTAAACTATACTTGCAAGAAACCTCTGTACACGTGAAAAACATCACTGACATACTGAGGAGGCTCTAATATATACAAAGTTCACTGCCTCTGATTATAAAGCCTAAAAAGCTACAATCACTTTGGCTGTGAACTCCCCTTTTATTACAATACTTAACTAAAACATTAGATCTAGTGTCTTGTGCCCTCGTATGTATAGACTTCACTGGGTACATAGATTAGTTTCTTCCAGACTGGAGATAGCAATTATATAGAGAATTCCCAATAGTATCTCATGGTAGCTCAAAAAGCAAAAGAAGTGCTAGTGTTTGGTGGGCTGGGGGAAGGAGTGAAAGGACATAGTGAAAGTAGAAGTGAAAGTACCAAAGAACAGTTGTAACAGAGGCACTAACAGAATCTGTGGCTACCAGAAGTTGTAATGCAGACACAGACTAGAGGGAATTCTTTGCTCATCCCAACTGTAATGCAGACACAGACTAGATGGAATTCTTTGCTCATCCCTCTTGGGATTAACTCCAAGTAGGAACATCCTCACATTGTATTTGAAAATGTATGCAATAGGGCTTCCTGTTTGCTAGTCCATTTAATTACTCTGAGATTAAAACACCAGACTAAAAGTTAAGCAGGTATGAGCTAGAAGAGTCAGCAGCAGGCAGAACATCGGTAAATAACTATAAAAAGAGAAAGCAGAAGACTGATAATGCATGCAGCAGCAGCAGAAGAACACATATATGTATGATTTAGTGGAAAATGAAAGCACTCTTGCTTGCACAAAGACCTGCAGAATATAGAAAACGATAACATTGTTAATAACATCTTTTTTAATATTAGAGAAAAAATGTATCCATATTAATGAACAAAATTCAAAATTTTGAAGTTTTGAGGAAAGTGGCTAAAGGAAGTGATTGTCAATTTTCTTAGTGCCCACTATGTCCCCATCCTTTGCTGCTTTTCATGCAAAGTGCTTTCCCAGCCCAAAAGCCTTCACCAGTGCTCACCAAAAATGGCTGCTGAGCTGCCTGACTGGGTCAGTTATATATCAGCCACTACTGCAACCTTCCAGCTCTCCCCCATCAGCAGAGCACAAAGTGTCAAAAGACTACTTGGAAATACTTGGCTTGGAGCCAACACCACAATCAAAAGGAGAAGTAGACTATAAGTATTGTTGCAAACAAAAGCTAAAACAACATGACTCTTCAGAAGTCTCTCTAGATCAGAATTACTAATCAGTTGGAGCACATGCTTATGAGTTCATGATAATTTTATTACCATAAATATTTCAGTTATTAAATTGTTTTTACTTAAAAAAGCTATTTTGTTAAGCTTAGTGTTTTATGTTCTTTTGAAAGGCCACTTTCAGGACAGGCATAATTTCCTGTCTCCAAGGCCTTCTTCATCTCATGGAAAGAGGCACTTTTGCCTTCATGCTCCAGCCAGCTCAGGGGCCCCTTACAAAGGGCTTAATCAACTCAGATATTTCCAGGAGTGTATGCTGGGCATAATACTCTTACTCTTTTCCTAAATTAATTGTATTTAACATATTGCTTTTGATGATTTTTTTCCGTTTTGAGCCACATTTCCCTCAGAGAATTTGCCACATGTTAAATCTATTATTTGGGAATAGACAGCAACCAGCTCTCTGCAATGCATACTCGCCATAGACTTACACATGTTCCTTTTGACTGAAAATACATTTTCTTGCTCAGAAGGTATATTTGTTATTAATAGAAATCAGACATTTGCTACACGAAATCATTCCCCCACACACTTTCTGCAAATAATCATCGTGGCAGACCTGCTTAGAACTGTGATTGCTGGCTTTAAAGGCTTCAAGGAACTGCAAAAATATTTCCTCTATCTTCAACCACAGAAATGTGATGGTTATTTTCATGTAGTTAAGATCCTTCCATACGAATTCTCAGTGACCCATTTGCACAATTGTTGCAGGGGGAAGAAGCAGCGCTTACTTAGTAGCGTATATAGGTAAGTACCTGTGGATTTGCAGCAAATTGAGTTTACCCTGGGCCACAGGTTGTTGGTGAGAGAGCTGGTGACCCAAGCGAAAGCTGATCTTGCATCAGGAGTTCAAACATGGGAACTGTGCTACTTTTCCAGTCCCTAATATGAATCAACTGCCACAGAGAAGATGTACTGCCAGATCCAATTCTTGTCTCCAGTGGGTTGGGACAATATAGTTGTATCAGCCTCCTTTTCCCCCTTATCTCATTCGCTAAGATGCTTGTACAGTTATTCATCTATTTCTCTCCATGAATAGAGGTATTGAACATTTATACAGACATCTATTTAGTCAGCTTGAGGCTAAACATTTAAGAAAAGTTGTGACTTCAACTTCACATTCTTTAGAGGCCTGAGAAAGAGAGTATGTGTTTCAGGTGATTTTCTGGATTTATATAGGATAGCAACTAGAAGCCCTGTATTTGTAAGCTAGTAGAGAGGAAAGAATGAAGGAGCTGCTGATAAGTAGTGCCGAGGAATTGGCTGATTTTCTCAATTTAGGTCCCGAAGAAGTCCATTAAAAAGCATGAGGGATATTAGGAGTCCAAACTTTGACTGAAAGCCAGTAAATGCTAATTAACAAGCACCATGAGATCTGATGCAGCGTTTGGATTGCCAGCAGCTAGAGACCATCTGAGCCTGAAGAGAATGGGCAGCTATTGAACCACATTTGGTTTTTAATACAGATTAAGATATATAGCCTTCAAGATGGAGGAGGTAGCAATTAGTTGTGATCCCCTACCCCTCCCTTACACAGTGTCATATAGACACACTATTTCTACCACAGTTATAGAGCTGAATTACAGGCTTCTTTAATTATGGAGGCTGATCATCTATGCTAATATGTGTTATTTGTTTCACAAAGTAATTTGTGTAGCTCTCCACAACCAACCTGAATACAAAATTATTTGCAAGGAACACTATTGTGAAAGGTCACCTGCCTAAAGCTAATTATACTAAACAATCAGAAGGCAAACACTCACCTATCCCTTACTTAAACTTGCATTCTGCAAGATACAAGTTTATCCTCTGACATAAACATTTTTTTCTTCCAAATTTAAATTAATTTGGAAGTGTATATTCTCAAAAAAAGAATACATTATCAATGGGAAAAAGACTGAGAGCAATTTAGCTCATTATTTTTAAGAGGTAGCCCTTATAGCTCTGATTAGCATACAATCCTTAAATCTTCTAGTAGCAGATAAAAAAGGACCCCTCATCACAGCTAAATATAGTTAGCAGCATCCACTTAAAAAAAAAGTAATTCTTTATATTCTTATTTTCATTCAGAAAAATAGTGTTAAATTATTTATGTAAAATATAAATAAAAATAAATTATGTCAAACAGCATTTATGTGGGGGTGATCAAAGTGATCAAAGAGCTCACCACATTATGAATTTAAAATTAAGATCACAAATACAGTGACTCAATTTGTGATTCAAAGGGAGGCTGAGATGACAGCACTACAAGCAAAATTCAAGAAAGAAAATATCTGTCAAGTCCTTCTGGAGCCTATATTAGTGACTCTGGTGCTCTATCCCAGGTTTTTGTATAACTGTGGAGAAACCGAGTTGCAGTGGTGCCAATGAGATTAAAATGAGACCCCATAAAATTT
This sequence comes from Antrostomus carolinensis, assembly GCF_000700745.2. Classification (NCBI taxonomy): domain Eukaryota; kingdom Metazoa; phylum Chordata; class Aves; order Caprimulgiformes; family Caprimulgidae; genus Antrostomus; species Antrostomus carolinensis. The sequence continues at coordinate 8,098 of NW_010311155.1, forward strand.
AATATGAGCAAATGAATTACAATGTGACTGGCGTACAGTGGTACCAGTTGGCTAATATTCTCTCTATTTACTTATTGAGTCAAATTTAATTATTAACTTACATTTCAAGTTTTAAAAAAGGATTTTGTTTCAGTCCTTCTTTAGCTCAATACTTAAATTTTGCTTTAGAAATACCTTTGAGATATTTGAGAACAAAACTGTAGAAAGTCTAAATAGGATTAAAAATAGATTGGATTGGATTGGATGTCAATGTTCAGACTAGAGTTTGGCAATATTGTCTAGCCTTCCAAATATGCTATTTCTATTTAGTAAGATGAGATAGGTACAAGCTCTGCTTTTACAGATACTATATTCCATTCTCCTTGAGATATGAACACATCAATTGTCATCTGAAGAGGTTAATGTCATTGTTTAGGACTCCATTATCTAGAATAATCTGATAAAATGAGAATTCTTTGATGTCTTCAAGTCCTTGAAAGCATAGAAAGACTAGATCTGCAGCTTAACTACAGGCTATATTGTATGGTACTTGGATAAAAGCTTAACTTCTGTTAGAAAGATGTTTTTTTTATGTGGATCATCATCCTGTAGATTCCACAAAAATAATGGTCTTGGCAGTTTTGGAGACTGTGGAGTGGATAGCAGTGTTCAGTGGAAATGGAGATGTAGAAAGTAAGTAGTCTTGTCACACTACATTAAAATACCATCAAATAAAATGTGAAGAGAGGAAGAGTCCTTGGAACAGAGCTGGGAACCCAGATCTTTTCTCTCCCACATCAACATCCCACCACTAGACTAGACAGGTTTTCATGTTTCTTCTCATTCTAATTCACTGCTGTAACAAGAGAAAGATCTTCTCCCAGCCACTAAACAGGAAAAGGCAGATTGCCTTCAACAAGAAATCAAACCCAAGGCTCCCATAGCATGGTTGAGTGGCCAACTTCAGAGCCATTGGGTAAAAGGCTACAAGGACAGTTGCTCACAGTAGGTTCATCCTACAGAAAACAAGAACTGTAGATTCATACACAGAGCATGTAAGTTAGACTAATCTTCTCTGATGTACAAGAGGTGGGGGAGCATGTCATGTCTGTATCACGACAGGGCTTAGCCACAATCTGGACAGCAGATCGTGTTTGGCCCTCTCTGTGTTTTTACAAGAAATGTCTGTTAACTGTCACCTGCTTTGTTGCAGAAGATTGATGGCAACTATTACAAGTGGGGATATAGACCCTCTTAGGTCCAGAAGATAACATCTGGCTGCTACAGAGCTGGAGTGCAATTCCAGCCACTTTTTTTAGCATTTTCAACTAGTGAAATTAAATTAAATAGTGTACTTTCAGGTGCTAAACATTGCTATGTTGTGTAGGGGGCCTAAATAATCTCTGAGTGGTGGGAATTACCATTGAATTTTAAAAAGTGAACATGATTGGGACATTATGGGAACTATCACCATCCTACCCTACTGCCCTTAGATGGCACTATATTTTGTTCCTGCAGGAATTATATACAGTGAAGGGCTCCACATGAGAACAGGGAATTTGAGCAGAGAGCTCTGCAGCCAGGAGTGCTAGTCTGCCCACACAACTAAAAATCCACCTTTTATAAACTATAAAAGTTTCACAACACACACTTTAGCCTGTTTTTCTTTATGGGAGTACTTCTTTGGAGGAAGTCACTATAGACTCAGATTTTTTTTAAAAAAAGAAAGATTGGTTTTGGTCTCACACCTCATTTTTCATCAGTTATGAGATAAACTATGTCTGCTGATAACAATTTAGATAACACTGATAATGCTAGTATCACTTACTTGGTAACACAATAATTCAAATGAAGCTTGACCCAAAGAATACTGAGGTAGTCTTCCATTGCCTTTGATTCAAAGCCCTGTGCAAAATACCATGCAAGCTGTATTTTCTTTCCAATTTGCCTTCTGCTATGCTGGAGAATATTTACATGCAATATTTTGGCTATAGATAATTCAATTTATCCAGTGTGTGCTTTGCATATTTCTTATAATGACTCTCTAATCATCCCTGTCTAATTTGGTATTTCCTACTTGGTTGTACCTTGACACTATTGTATATTCTGAATATTTTTCCAGGATAAAAGGTACCAACAATGTAATAGACAGAATGCTTAAATCAACACTGGGAAGGACAGCTGAAACTGATGTCAAATGGATGATACCACTACTATCTGGTTTACACTGATGCAGAACTGCCCTGCAATTAGTAAGAAAGACAAGGAAATGGACAAAGTTAAAGCAACAGTGCGTCATGCAGAAATGTTATTGTTCTGGACAGAATTACTAATGGATTTCAGGAACTGGGATCTGATATGCTTGCAGAAATGGGCAATTAATGATGTTGTAGGCAGCATGATGAAAATATTAAATTCTCTGGATAACACTGCTCAGCTGAGTTTGAGAAAGAAAAGCTCAAAACAGGTTCTCACCTGCAGACCTTTCAAGGAGATCAGGGTGACAGAGAAAATGTTTCATACAAATGGGAATTACAAGAGTTTTATTTCCTTAGTTCAACATAATGAAGGTGGAAGTGGTTATCTAAGAACCCTGTACAAATGGGAAGAAGGAGAGGTATTTAATCTGAAATAAAAAATGGGCTGACCATGATTAATAGAAAAACTGAAAAATTATATAAATGAAATTCTGAAGCAGCTTTCCAAAATGTTATTCTTAACATGAAGATTATTTTAAGACAATTTGAGCACTGTTTGAGGTACAATATGTTATGAAGGGTGTCAAAATTCTTCTCCAGGTGTCCTCTCAATATCCTATGCCCAATATGTTGACTACATTAATTTGTTTACCTTTCTAAGGCCATTTCAGTTTGCCTGGTTTTACCCTGTAGATTGAAGATTAGAACTAACTGTACCATGAGGTACTTGATGGTTCAGTACAGCAATTGATAGAGGGACACTGGCCCCAGAGTGTGTATTTCTTTTCCAGCTGTCTCAGCTAATCTGATAAAAGATACTACATCTTTGTACGAACCTTATCCCACCTACCTAAATTCAAGGGTTGCAAAACCTAGTTATATAAATATACGTTTACTCTGAAGTTGGGAGCATTTTGCAGTATAAGAAAACCTACATAGCTATTGCTCATGCCATGATTTGTTTTGTCAGTAAATAAGATTTCGTTCCGCAGTGCTCTCAATCTGGTGAAAAGCATGAACACTAAGTACATTACAAGCTTTTCAAAAATATAGTTAGCCATGCTGCATTATGTACTCTAATCAATGTTCTTCTGCCAGTGTGGAAATCCCCAGGTTTCTCCCTGATAACACTAAATGCTTCTAACTCTATCTGTTTCATACAAATGGTGCAATAATGTTTTCAAGCGTGAGATCTAGGTAAAATCTGTGTGCTCTTTGATATGAAACAGATCAAAGTTAAATTTGGTATTCTTAGCATTCAGCTTTTCTTCTCTTTCCGAATGCACTTTTCTACTGTCTGAAACTATTTTGCAGAAATTCAGCAGACTGCTGCCTTTTCTGTTTGAAGATTTTCTTCCTGTATCATTGAAAGTCTGACACTTTGATAGGCTCAGTGGAACAGAAAATACTCATGCACTGGGATTTATGCAAAAACAGACCAAGGAACAGGATGAAGCATGTCCTCAGCTAATGTAAATCAACAGTGAAACACCGGAGTTTGAGTAAGTAGTAACTGCTGAGACTGTTCCCTAATGGTTTTTACATAGGAAAACTCATGCACACTGATAAAAAATCTTTTCCATTTAGAAGGGATAATACAGATGAAGGTAGATAATAGATTATATAAATAGGTTAGATGATATTCTAGATTAGATAATAGATTATAATATAGATGAAGGTCTGTTTATATAACCTGAAGTACTCAATCTTTACTATTAGAAGCTGGAAGGACTATTCAGAGACAAATTTACATAGCATTCAACTATGGCAAACACTGTCTTTTGCCTGAAAACCTATTTCAGCCTCCAATATACTGGAAAATATTGAAGTTTCTATGAATCAAGATCTTTTTTGCTTATCATAACCACTAAATATGGCCTGTATTGGACTTTCTTCAGGTGTTATGAAAGATGCTTTCTGTCTTGTTTGAAATACAATAGAGCAGGTAGATATAGAAATCATTATCTTTTGCTGTCCATCCCCATGAAGAATATTACCAAGGTACATAAAGTCAGGCAATCTGATTAAAAGAAAAAGGTAATTAATTAAAATATTTATATCCTGGACCTTAAATATAGAAAGTAGATTAAGATGATATTCATACCAAATTTGTCTTCTCCCAGGTTTCCCTGTTGGTAAATTAGACTTGTTGACTTGTATCATCTATTAAAGTGAAAATAAGATTATGAACTATACAGTCACTAACTTGAGGATCATCCTCTACACTGATTCCCAACTGGAGAGCTGCTCTAGTACTAAAATCAGACATGATTATCATGAGACAGAATAAGTACATTCTCTGTTTAAAGAGCTGGGAAGAGAAGTTATGTTTATACTTAACTATATTCTACAGAATAAATAGTTTTAAAGGGAAAAAATCCATTCAAATTCTAACAAAAAGAAGCAATCTGAAATTATCACTGTCTGAGTTAAAAAAATAGGATTCTCAGGAGTATTTTTCATTGCAAATCAATTAGAGGCTAACTGGAAAGAGATGTAACAGGCACATGTTTTCTTTTGTACTGGGCATGGAGGTGAAAATAGAAATGGTTAGAGGGCAGGTATTCTGAGCAGTCGACTGTCTTGTTAACTTCACTTACTCACAGAGCATGAATTAGAGTGCTAAGAAAATAGCAATCTTATTTTTCTTTATAAGATCTGTAAAAATTTTTTTCCATTTATGTGCCTTCTGCTTTTGAGTCTTTAGGTAGCATTTGCTTAGCATTTTAAGCTTTTATCTATTTGCATAAGACAAGACTCTTTATTCAGTCATTTATTTATTTATTGAATAAAAGTGGATATAACATAATTAGCCTATTCCAGGAGCTTGAATTTTACAAAATAGAAGTGAATAAAAAAATTCAAGTACTGACTGTGAGCCTCATTATAGCCACAAAGAGCAATCGCAAGCTGCGGCAGCCCAAAGCAGCCCAAGCAGGTTATCTAAAGCATAAGCTGGATATGTTGGCTTTTACAAAACCTCTCAACAGCCACTCATTTCATTCTGAAATTAAATGATATTAGAACCTTATACAAGATGTTCATTATCAGGATATATATGCTAAAAAAGGAACAGACTCATTGGTATCAAAAACCAGAATACTCTCAGCTGAATGGAATTTCACAACATTTATATATGCATAAAATAAAAATATGTAACTCTTCTAGCAATTGTATGCATAATTTTAGTAAAGATATGTAGAAGTAAATATTAAGAAAATTATTATTTTAGTGGCTTAATCACAATTTGGAAATATGCAGCCTAGATCTGCATTTGATATCTTTAAGCACATCAATAGGAACTCTAGTCATTTTCATATTTTTGCAAAGAGCAGGCACCAGTGTTAAATGCTATAGCCAGACAAAATTAAGTGTAATAATCCATCAGTGGTTTTATTTGAACTGACCTGATTCCAGAAATTGGCACTTGATCCAATGCCTCTTGCAAGATTGCAATATTCCCATGAATTGGGAAATCTCATCCTTCTTACATACTGTTCAACAAATTCCAGGAAACCCTGGGAATCAAGCATTTCCTAATTAATATAGAGAAATATTTTATTCAATAAGTGAGTTGAATAAAGGGGGGATTACTACAGGGTATTCCAGTCATGAGTTCCACACTTAGGCAGTAGCACTCCAGGATTGCAACTGTAACCTGATTCGAGAGAGATTGGTCTTTTAACTGAGCAAGAAACAAGAGGTGAACAAAAGACTGAAAGAAAAAACCCTGTAAACCTTTTTATAAAGTGCTGTGTGAATGAGCTTGTAAAAGATTGATAACAATCACAGCACAAAGAGTGACTCTGCTAAGGAAGAAGTATGGTCTAGAGACAACTTCATCTTTAGGAATCAAATTGTTTCATTCTGTAACTAGTAGTATTTTTGTGCCCAATAAATTTGTATCCTTCAAGTTTTTCATAATTCCAGTGAGCAATATGCTTGAATGCAAGATATTTATAGTGATAAATGCTTATAAAAGTGGAAAAGTGTAAGTACCAACATATTACCAGTCTTCTAACAAGAGGCAGGTTTTTATCTGAGACCTACTTTTTACCAGTTTCATCATGGGCATAACAAAGAGTTTAGCTACAGCACTACTGGCATGGCTGAAAGAAATATCAATATCTCCATCACCACAGAATCAAGCTACTGTGTCCAGTTCTGGGCTCTCCAGTTCAAGAAGGATCAGGTGCACAAATAGTGTTTTCCTCAATCTCTTCAGTGGCAGGGAAGTTTACTGGTAGGAACAGGAAGATACACCTGATCAACATATGGCTTAGAGGCTGGTGCCACAGGCAGAGTTTTGGTTTCTTTGACCATGGGGATGTTTACATGGCACCAGGGCTACAGACAAAAGATGGGGCACACCTGTCTCAGAAGGGGAAAAGAATGCTGGGGCAAGAATTAGCGGGGCTCATTGACAGAGCTTTAAACTAGATTGGAAGGGGGAAGGGGATATAACTGGGACTGCTAGTCTAGTGGTGACTCTGGGAGGTACATGCCTGAAGAGCACCACAATGGACTTCCAGCTGCTCCAGCCAGCAAGTCAAAGTCAACTTCACTGGGGGGCCCAACTTAAATGCCTCTATACTAATGCATGTAGCATGGGGAATAAACAAGAGGAGTTGGAGATGTGTGCATGTCTGCGGGACTACGACCTGATTGGCATCACAGAGACATGGTGAGATGGCTCCCATGAATGGAGTGTTGGAATGGAAGAATATAGGCTGTTCAGGAAGGACAGGCAGGGGAGACAAGGAGGGGGTGTTGCCCTCTATGTCAACAACCATGGAGCTCTACCTGGGGATGGATGAAGAGCTAAGGGAGAGTTTATGGGTCAGGATTAAAGGGAAGGCAGGGAAAGGGGATGTTAC
>NW_010311155.1:15281-25854 GCF_000700745.2 Antrostomus carolinensis
AGGAGCAGCCTCACGTTCACAAGCCCTGGTCCTCATGAGGGACTTCAACAACCCCGACATCTGTTGGAGAGACAACACAGCAGGGCACAAACAATCCAGGCAGTTCCTGGAATGTGTGGAGGACAACTTCCTTCTCCAAGTGTTTGAGGAACTGACAAGGAGAGGTGCCATGCTGGACCTCGTTCTCACCAACAAGGAGGGGTTGGTGGGGAATGTGAAGCTCTCGGGCAGTCATGGCTGCAGCAACCATGAAATGTTGGAATTCGAGATCCTCAGGGCAGTGAAGAAGGTGCACTGTAAGCTCACCACCCTGGATTTCAGGAGAGCAGACTTTGGCCTCTTCAGGGATCTGCTTAGTCAGGTACCATGGGATGAATTCCTGGAGGGAAGAGGGGCTCAGGACCCCAGGCTTATACTCAAGGATCTCCTCCTCCAAGCTCAGGAACAATGCATCCCAACAAAGAGGAAGCCAGGCAAAAACAGCAGGAGGCCTGCATGGATGGACAGGAAGATCCTGAACAAACTTAAGCTCAAAAAGGAAGCCTACAAAGGTAGGAGGAAGGACAGGTATCCTGAGAGGAATACAGAGAACCCCGAGTAACCAGGGATCAGGTTATGAAAGCCAAGGCCCTGACAGAATTAAATTTGACCAGAGATGTCAAGAGCAACAAAAAAAGCTTCTACGGGTACATTGGAGAGAAAAGGAAAACTGGGGAAAAGGTGGGCCTTCTCCAAAAGGCAACAGGAGATCTGGTCACCTGGGACACTGAGAAGCTGAGGTGCTCAATGACTTTTTTGCCTCAGTCCTCACCAGCAAGGGCTCGTGCCACACTGCTCAAGTCCTAGAAAGCAAAGAAAGGGTCCAGGAGAACGAAAAGCCACCCACTGTAGGAGAAGACCAGGTTCGGGAGCACCTAAGGTACCTGAAGCTGCACAAGTCCATGGGACCCGATGGGATGCATCCACGGGTCCTGAGGGAACTGGCAGATGAAGTTGCAAAGCCACTATCCATCATATTGGAGAAGTCATGGCAGTCTGGTGAAGTTCCCGCAGACTGGAAAAAGAGGATCATAACCCCAATTTTTAAAAAGGGAAACAAGGAAGACCCAGGGCACTTCAGGCCGGTCAGTCTCACCTCAGTGCCAGTCAAGATCATGGAGCAGATACTCCTTGAAACTATGCTAAGGCACATGGAGAATGAGAAGGTCATTGGTGACAACCTTCATGGCTTCATCAAGGGCAAATCATGCCTGACCAATCTGGTGACCTTTTATGATGGGGTTACAACATTGGTGGATAAGGCTAAAGCAACTGAAGTCATCTACCTGGACTTGTGCAAGGCGTTTGACACCATCCTGCATGGCAACTTTGTCTCTAAATTGGAAACATGGGTTTGATGGATGGACCACTTGGTGGATAAGGAATTGGATGGATGGTCACACTCAAAGAGTTGACAGCTCAATGTTCGACCTAAACATAATGAAATACTACTTCACTGTGAAGGTAATAGAGCACTGCAACAGGCTGCCCAGAGAGGTCGTAGAGTCTTCATTTCTGGAGAAATTCAAAACCCACCTGGTTGTGTTCCTGTGTGATGTACTCTAGGTGATCCTGCTCTTGCAGGGGGGTTGGACTAGATGATCTTCAGAGGTCCCTTCCAACCCCTACAATTCTGTGATTCTGTGATACCCTCACCAGACTTTCCTTCTAAAACCAGGTTGTCACAGTCATTTTAGTTTCCTTTTTTAATGAGCGTAACTTCGTAAAGAACTTCTCAGGTAGAGTAGAAACTTAATAAAACATTTAAAGGACAGTCAGGTATTTGATACCCACTATATAGAATGTTCGCTGATAAACTCCATTCCCTAAGGTAAACTGTGACAGATATGTTTTAAAATGGTCAGATTCAGGAAAGGATAACACCAATCTTTGTAAGAAATTAAGAACCAGGAAAAGCAAGGCTTTTGTTGGACGCTGCATGTCTTTTGGAAGCATGACACTTGCTTATATATATATTACAAATATGACATTGACAAGACATGTATGACAGTACTGTCATCTTTAAACATTTCAAAGCATATATTTCAGGGATTTTTAAAATTATGCAGAAATGTCAGATGACAGGATTTCTCAAATTCTATTCCATAATTAGCTATTTTCCTCCACCACCAGTGGAGGAGAATCAACTGAATCGATACAAACAACTGTATGGAATTTTGATCCTGTTATTTGTATATCTGTTGGATTTATTCCATGCATGTTTTTTCACTGAAACCTGTTTCAGGAGCATTCAATGTCCTGGGCATCACCCTTGAGTTAACAAAACAGGAATACTTGGAATTGTCTTCAGATCATGAATTCTGGGATAATCTGATATCGGTTGTCATCAAATGTCAACTACAAATGTACAAATTATGTAAAACTTCTCATAACTAAATTAGGGACTTTTTCAGGTTTCAGGCACCTCTTTATTCACTTAAGATTCATAATTAATATATTTTTTGTCTTTTGAATGTTTCTTTTATTTCATCATGTAAAAGGTAGATATTGAAAACACTAAACCTATTGTCCTGGTTTTTAGCTGAAGCAGAGCTGGGTTTCTTTTTCAGTAGTTAGAATAGTGCTGCATTTTGCTTTTCAACCTGGGACTTGTTATGAGAGAGACACTGATAACATACCGTGTTTGCATTTTTGTCGCTGGAAGTGAAGGACTCGTTGCACCATTTGCTCATACATACTTCTGCAACAGCAAGGACCAAGCTTGAAATTAGAGCTGTGTTTGTTTTCCTGATTCAGTTCCTTGGAGATGAGTGGGTATAGTTGGTGAATATGAATTAACTTCTTCTCCACTCTCTATTACTGCTGGGATTCTAACAGCTTTTTATATGAAAACAAGTTTGTGTACTTCAGAGAATGCATAGCGCTCTGGGCCAATAGATCTTCTTTCTCTCAGGCTTGGAAATCAATGAAAAGAGAATCTGTTCCAATCTAAACAATAGAATTCAACTGTCTATCCCAAATATCTACCTCAAGCTTTCAAAGTTTTCAGCGAAGCCTTTAGATGGAATTTTTCTGTGTCCAGTGGAAATTAAATAAGAAGATATGCTATAGAAACAGAGTTGTTACTGAAATCAGTCTCTCCCTTCTACATGAAAATAGAGCAAGAAAAGAAGCACGAGAGCCCTTATAATCTGTTGGTGTCAAATATATCTCTTGAAGCAGAGCTGGTGCACAGCCAAGCATTAAAACTTCACAGGTCCTGGGGATAAGAAGTGTTGGGGATGCCAAACTCAATGATGGAATAAAACTGAAGGATGGAAGTCCAGAGCATTATTCCTAGAAATGTCATATATTCTGCTTGGAAAAGAAAGTGGATGGATAAAATACATGAGTAATTTTGTGAGTAGAAACTAAAAGACAGGAATATGTACTTATGGTGAAATAACAGTTGTATTTCTGAGCTTCACCATCCTTTTCATAATTATTCTACCGTTCACATGCAGAAAGAGTAATTCTCAGCATGCCTTTCTGTGCTTAAGCATGTCTTTCTACTTCCTGGGAAAATACTCTTATTATTAACTAGTACTTTAAAAGGGAAACAACCCTAGAATATCCAATTTGCAAGAGAAAAGAACAGACTGTTCCAGCAGATTAACTAGTAGGATTGTGATGTAAGGTCTTGGTCACATTTGGATACCACTCTCATGGCGGCCAGTACATCATTAAGGCCTGAACACTACTTTTTTTTTCAGCATCACTGGAGGGCACAGTCTGTTTGAACAGATATCAGATGTCACTTGAAATGCCCAAGGGTATTCCATGGGGACTTCAGCTGCCAGTCAGGACATCTTTCTGTAGATCTGTTGAGAGAAAAATGGTTTTCTAGTCTAATATGGCCCCAACTTCAATAGTCCATAAACATATTTTTAAAAATGCACTTATCTTTTTTTTTATTTTGTCTGTTTTTGCTTTCCCATCATAGGACAAAATTAAGAATTTTATTTCCCATATCACTATAAAAGAGCAGTTTCAGCACTGATTATGAATTGTCTGAACCCAATGTTGCCCTTAAAAAAGATAACTGAAGGAGAAAAAAATCTCAAGCCATATATGGCTTGCTGTGATATGCTTTCTAATATAAAAAAAAACCACCAAAAAACCACCAGAAGATAAATTGTTGTACTTAAATTAACTGTCAAGTCTGATTAGGTTTGCAGTCTCCTAGAAGAAAAGTGCTACTTAAAGTGACACAATTCTAGTAATGACTCTAAATGTATTGAAATGACAATCAAATAACAAGCCCTTGGGCCCAAAGTATATAAAAATGAAAAATTATAACAAAAAATAAAGTTTAACATCCATTCCATCTTTCAACAACTTTACAACATAAATGGAAAGCCAGCTCTTCATAGGAAAAAAACAACAAAGGAGCAAGTTAATTTGTTAATATGACACAAGTATCACCAGGTTAGAGCTCGTAGGAGCATTACCACGTCTAAAATTATGAAAGTTTAAAATTTTTTTAAAAATAATGTCTTGTCAAAAGAAAGGACATTTTCTGAATGAAAGTGCAATATCTTTTCCTAACTGATTAAAATTGCACATGTTGCAAGGAAAGTGTTTTAAAGTAATAGGTTACATTAGATTTATAGAGTATTGTGGGTACAGTCTCTCAAGTAGTCACCATCTTTAGGTTTTTATTTCAGTCCAGTGGTTTCTTTTTCATTTAAAATACACATAAAGAGATGGAGAGAACAAAATTGAATAAATGAGCTCTGTGTCTGAAACCTAGTATTATGAAAGGATTTCTATCACTCTACATTGTACAGGTTTTGACAATTTCTGCACTGAAAATTGGGTTTTAGCTCCATGGACTCTTGGACTGATTGATCAAATTTTAATCATAGGCAAAGTAGCCCTCCACAGACCTTCTGAGTCAGTCTCTGACCAGTCAGAGGGTATGCAGAGGGTCTCAGAATCATTATTTCCCAATTACCTTTCATTTTTCAAGAATAATCATATACTGGTGTCACTGGTGTTCAGCTTAAACCCATTTCCCCTTGTTTTGTTATTAAGTGCCCTTATGAAAAGTCCTTCCCCAGCTTTCTTGTAGGCCCCTTCAGGTACTGGAAGGCCTCTATAAGATCTCCCTGGAGCCTTCTCTTTTTCAGGCTGAACAGCACCAACTCTTTCAGCCTGTCTTCATAGGAGAGGTGCTCCAGCCCTCGGACCATCCTGGTAGCCCTCCTCTGGACTTGTTCTAGCTGCTCCATGTCTCTTTTATGATGGGGGCTCCAAAACTGGACACAGTACTCCAGGTGGGGCCTTACAAGAGCGGAGTAGAGAGGAGAATCACCTCCCTTGACCTGCTGGCCTCTCTTCTCTTGATGCAGCCCAGGATACGGTTGGCCTTCTGGGCTGCAAGTGTACATTGCCGGCTCATGTTGAGCTTCTCATCCACCACCACTCCCAAGTCCTTCTCATCAGAGCTGGTCTCAAGCCATTCATTAACCAGCCTGTATTTGTGCCTGGGGTTTCCCCGACCCAGATGCAGGACCTTGCATTTGGCCTTGTTGAACTTCATGAGGTTAGAAACAGGCCCAGCTCTCAAACCTGTCAAGGTCCCTCTGGATGGTATCCAGTCCCTCCTGCGTGTCAACCGCACCACTCAGCTTGGTGTCATAGGCAAACTTGCTGAGGGTGCAAATTTTGTGACTGTGTATGGTTTAATGGAAAACTAGTACTTGAATACTGAAGATTTTCTACATAGTTTGTAAATACATTGTGTTTTACACATTGGCTTTACAGGCAGACAAGGTCATAGGTACTTGGTTCATGACTATGTGAACTGCAACTGTAAATGATATGTAAATTTGGGTAACAACTTCTAATTCTTGCATTAAATAATGCAAATAGAAATGGTGCTAACATGCATTCAGTGCAACTTTTTTAAAGGGTGCTGTATAACTTAAATTCAGATTTAGAAGTTAGGGTTATTTTGTCTACCACAAGTTCTGACATTGCAATTCCAGGCATCTGCTGCTTTGCATAAAGATCTTTGCACATTATCTGGTGTAGTCAATGTAGACTGAAACATCAGCTTTAGTAATAAGACATCCAAAGTTTTTTGAGGAACTGTAAAGTTTGATTTGGCTCCCATGGCTGAATTTCTGATTAAGCAAGTTATCCAACTTCTCAAGAGACTCCAGCCAAGATATTCTCCAGCTAACCATGCAGTTATGTCCCCTCTAGCATTTCCTGCTACTTTGCACAGCCTGTATACCTTGCTACTGTCTCTTTTTGCTAACGTATATAACAAAATTATTATCCCTGAAACTCAGTAAATTTGTCTGCAGCCATAAAGGTGTATTTAATAAAAGTCACATCTCTTCTACATTGTACACCCTCTCTAACCCTTGCATTCTGCCTAATGCCCTTCTCTAATACATTCATCTCCAGCAGCAGGAAATGGAATTAAGCCCCTGGTATTTTAATAGACACTGCAGTGAATTAAACCACAAACAGAGAAAGGAATAACCCTTAGACGTTTCAAAAACTCATTGTACTGTTTATTCTAGTACACATCATATTTAAGGACTGGGGTGTTTTCCTCAGCTTCTTGTCAAATTGTATTGGTTTTTTGTTGAAAGGCATTTGAATCTAATTTCAGCCACACCAATTTTTTAGCAATTGATTCAGTCAAAATGGAATTGAAGGAAAATTAACTTCAGAGATCAATACAGACACAATTTTAATTATAGAAGACTAGGTGCTTTCTTCTTCTAAAGTTTGACATGGTCTAGTACAGAAACATCTAAATCATATGAATGTTAACCTCATAGACAAATAGAAAAACTAATTAAATTTAGCAAATTTAAACTCAGTTTGTTTCTTTGTAAAGAAAACTTAGAGAATACTTCACAGTACTGTAGCATGGGTAATAAATAATCTAAGTACTAGGTCCCTGTGAAGATAGGATTTTAGTCCATAATTTTAGAGCTCCTGTGTTACTCTATATAGCAAGGTGATGAGCTTGGCTCCCATTCAGATTAATTTTAGAGGAAAATGTAGTTACCTGTAAATGCTATATCAAAATATTTGAGATGTGGAAAGTGTATTCATCAAACAACCACTAGTAATATTAAAGTCTCATTACAGCAGCATATAAAATGTCTGCTCATTCTGCAAGCTTTTATGTACCTCTTACAGTCTATAAAAGAGCTGTTATATTTGAAATGTTGTACTTCATATTAATACACTTATTTAAACTTACTTTGCCTCTTGGCTTTTAAGTTCAAACAGTTACAGCATTTCGGAGTTACTTTCACAGCTTATGTTTGTGGATTACATTTTGTCAGTGGTATTTAGTTCTATAGCATCTTTAAACAATATCAGTTCAAAAGTAAAGAGCAAAGCAGACATCACAGTAAGCCTTAATAATTAAAGTACACACAAGGAAAAATTAAAAAAAAAACAACACTCAATGAGTCATAATTCCACAAAATATGAGGGAACATTTATGTCTCAGTGACTTGTTTTTCAGCAAATGATTCAGGACAACAACATTCTGAAAGGCACTTCTGGTGGTAGATCCAGATAAAGTTTCCAAATATATAGGCAAACGCAATGGCACCTGCAATGCCCCTTGCTCTTTTTCTTCTACTATCAAGCAATACCTTAAAGACAGAGAGGTCTACTCAACATCTCTGTCAATGTGGTCATTCAGCAGATTAAACAAGACTATGATCTCGCTGCTGGTCAAGTAATTGTGTTACCCCCCCTTCAATTTGTTTCTTAATTATACAAACAGCTTTGCTTTTCTTACCTCTCCTTTAGCAGAAATTCCAAAACAATCCTTTGGAGGAAACTTGTGAAGAATGGAACATATTTCAGTTGCCCTCACCTACTACAGCTAGCTACATTGTCAGATGCCATAAAGCCAATGAATCTTAAAGTACCAGTATGGACACTATTAGAACAATAGTTACTTCAGGTTATTTTAAATAAAATCTTGTGGTGAGTTCCAAATATGTTAGCTTACATGACCAGTTCCATGAAAACAGAAGCCAAAGAACTCACAAAGGAAAAAAAATTTAAAAAGGGTTTTTTTAACAATGGTAAAGCAGAACTAATTCTGTTCTTTCGGTGTTTGTATTCGTACATATTTTACATACCTTTATACACAAAGAAAATATATTCTATTTATGCATTAAATACAGATGTTCAGTGCTGAATATGAATGGAACAGGAAGCAGAGAAGTGATGCAATAGGGTTTCTTTTAGAAAAGAGAATCTTGGATATATTTTGTTTTTATAGATATGTCATACCTCAGTATCTGTAAAATATTGTCACATAAATATTCTTTTGAATAAACTAGCTATAGGACTGAAAAAATCTTTCATTAGGGGAGTAAATCTTAAAAACTACTATTAGTGTTTAATTCTGAATTTAAAAATCTCATAGCTATTTTTCCCAAGTCACTGCACGCTTCCAGCATATATTTCTATTCATATTTTTTATATATCTGCAATGGTTTTGCCTTTCATTTAATCACTCAGAAGTTCCCCAGTTTTTTTCATGTTTCTCCAGATCTCTGGAACCCTGCTTAAAAATTACTGTCAGGTAGCCTAATTTCAGGGGTTTTGGTACTGGAGGAAATTTAAAAGAAATTGCATATCCGAATGAGTGGTTTGACTGCTCCATCCTTGAGGTCCTGTAGAATTCTTAAGTTGGCACCACCTCAACCTGCCAGTTTGTTACTGTTGTCAGTTTGCTCTATTGTTCAGTTTGTTATATCTTCACTTTGGTTTGAGGTTAATCCTCTGACAGATTGCCTATGGGGAGGAGTTCCAGCAAATTCAAGAACTCCTCTACATATGCCAAAAAATCACCTAATTTTCTTATTATAGTCTTATCTTCTCTGAACTCCTCTTTTGGTCTCTAAAGGCTTTCTTGAAAGCATCTTGCTTCTGCTGTATCTGTAAAAGGGACACAACAACTACTTTTGGTGTGCCTTGTTATGTATTTACATCTAATCTGCTGAGGTTCATGATATTTTTTGCTTTCTTCATTTGGATAAAACCTTAGTTTTTTGAGGGGTTCCTTTTTAATTCTGTTACTCAATTGTTTAACTGTGCTGGCTCATTTTGGTCCCTCCAAGTGCCCCACTTTCCCACCAATTATATTAGTATGACTGGAAGTAAATTTTATGAACTAAATGTTAGCGAGTACTGGGAATGTTAATATAGTGTGTTAAACATTTAACAAACATGTTCTGTTTCCTTGAAGTTATGCTTTGAAACACTTGAAATTAAATTCTAACAAGTAAAGTTTCACTGTCAAAGAGGAGTCATTCCAGTATAATCATGCTCAAAAATAAGTTTGCTTATGAGCCATAAGTCTTTATATATCTAAAACCAGGAATTTCATCCAAGTAGTGCAATGTTATTAGAGAGAGCATTTTTCGGCAAAAATGTTTCTTCACAGCATGAGGAGCCAAAGTAAGTGTGATTGAAAATACAGTACAAATATTGTAAAAACCTGGAGAGATGGAGGTACAGATCAACAGGCAGATGGATATGAGCTAGGTACCAGGACAAGACTGCTAATTCAACGTATTAGAAAAATCTCAGGTCTAGCACCCTAGGAGGTTGTAACCACACTTGGGTCAAACCCTTCTGACTGCTCCAACAGTGACCAGTAAGGGAGCTAAGAACCTGTCTAGTAAAAGCCTTTACAGTTACTATAAAAGCAAAGCAGTACTCTTTCTTCTTGGAAGCAGCTCTTTGTTCAAATTAGTGCTGCAAGTCATTGCACTGTCATTTACTCTGCCAATATCTAGTTGTCAGTCAAAGTCTGAATTTCTTTCTTCCTTGGAATATTCCAGTTATACACAAGTATTAACCCAATCCTACTTTATATTGTCATAACTGACAAGGAGTGTATACCTGCGGACATTTGTACATTATGAAAAGCAAGTTTTAGTTATGAGCATGCTTAATGCTCCACGAGTTATCAGAACATTGAAAGGATTTGGTTTTGTATGGTCCACCAGACAGACCACAGAGGCACAATCTGCATGCTATGAATTTTATTATGAAGAAACAAACAAACAAACAAACAAAAAGACACTATCACATTTGTTTTGTTAAAGAAGGGTTAAGTCAGGAAACTATCTTTTTCCTTCAGATTAGAAAATTCTAAATAGAAAATCAAAAGGTTTATCCTAGACTAATAGCCACTAAAATGCAATCTTAAGTCACATTACAATGACAGGGGAAAAGAAGGGTGGTTCCGGGTTCATAGTCACGGGTTCAAATTTTTAAATTGCCTACAATAGCTGCTACCACTTTGCAATACTTTTATTTTTCATTAGAGAACTGGAGAAATTATGCATAGATTTTTAAAATAACTAAGTTCAACATGTCATCAAACCTTGTAAAACCGGTTTAAATTTTAACTCTTCTGATTTAACACTGTTTGCTCTTCTGATTTAGTATAATTTGTCCTTGTCTTAGATACACAAAAATATGTTGGTCTGAAAACAGCTACCTATTTGTAGATGTGTCTGTT
>NW_010311155.1:25882-48787 GCF_000700745.2 Antrostomus carolinensis
GTTCTGGTGACAGGGGGACTCCACTGAACATAGTCACTGCCTGCTGCACCACTTGATCCTCCAGCTGATCAGAAGTCCTCCGTGTTGTCACATTAGTCTGCCTTCCTCCATCGTTCCTCCTGATGGGAGGATATAGTCTCAAAAATGTAATTAGTAGGCACATCCAAACAGCTGAAGAAAGCTAGGTAGCATGTAGTTTCTGAGGGCTTTCCCCATACCTCTTCAGAAGTGTGCCGCTGTTATGTAAACAGGTGAAAACTTGGGAAAGTGTTAATGTTGGCCATTTCCAGTAAAGATAAAAGTTCCTGTGACATATTCTTTTCTTCTATGTTCCTAAGTAGTCTGCTGATAAATTCTTTTTGTGTTTTATTTACTGATAGAGAGGTGTTCCTAGGAACATTATGTGCAACAAGCTAGGAATAAATAGTCTCAGAAACAAAAGGGAGAATGCTGTTTTTCATTGCCTAGCTTACTGATTTTTTGATGAGCTCTAACATTAGCCTGTACAGAGCAGGTATATCAAATTTGCACATGCTAAGGTCAGGCCTATACCCTTTCGCATGATCATATATATGGTTGTACCTCTGAAACACTGCACTTCACCCATGTGAAAGAGGAGAGACTGATGGCTATGCCCAAAGCACACAGCACCTTTGCAGAGGGACCACTCCATCCTTCTGAAACACTGCACCTCACCCATGTGAAGGAGAGACTGATGGCTATGCCCAAAGCGCACAGCACCTTTGCAGAGGGACCACTCCATCCTTGCAGGTTGTGTCCTGATGTGTGTTTGGCAGCAGATGTTGCCTCTTGGTGTTTCCATGTCACATTACTATACTCAAAACACCCACACCAAAGCTTTCCAAAAAATAATGAAGCAAGGAAAAGGTTTCTAGTGTAAAGTCCTTGACATTTACGTATATTTACACTGTTTTGTCATGAAAAAAAAAAACAACCCAACATTTCAGGCCAACCAAATATTGATTTCAAAATATTTTCTTAGCTAAAGTACTACTACTTTTGCAACCTCATTTGTTAGGTGTCATGTACCTTCTGCTACACATGTTGTGGGAGTTGCATAAACAATTCTGCTTCATATTCAGTGTGCTCCATTCAATAGGAGTTTGGATCATGTAAAGTCATATAATACAGGCATGTTTGTTAGAGAAATATTTAAGAGTTTTTTCCTGCGTTTTTTGCCCCTTTAATATGATTTTAATTTGTGTAATTTTATAAAAATGAACAGGGAAGTGTGAAGTCCATCAGGTGGCTTCATGTTAACACATATATTAGGCAAAAGCAGAATCAGAACTTTTAGCTGTCCAGCTGCTCCAAAGACTACACAGAGCTACTCAACTGATATTGAGCAGTTATGGGATAATCTCCTGGTTGCTCATAGCTGAAGATTACATTAAATTCTAGAAGCTTAAAAGAAAAAAAATGAAAACCTGACACAGGTTATTACTGTATCCAATCTTACGATTTTTTTTTTATTTATTTTTTTTTTTTTAAGAGCTATGTCTAATAACTTCTTAATGTATGAGGGTGGCACAAAGGCAGTGATGAAGTTACTGTAAAGGGACTGCTGTCATGTGGGGGACAGATGCTGTATCTTTGGCACAGACCTAACAAGAAGACATGTATTACTTACTCTTGGTGCCCTGGAGACATAGTACCTCAAACAGTCTTGATGCCTCTCTATATCACTGCCTGAGCACTTCAGCTTTTTATGTGCATTCTTCCAGACTGCTTGCTGAAGCAAAAATTCATATTTCATAGGCATATTTGTGGGTAAGCAAACTTTTTCACTCATACAGAGCTCCAAAGATTTGGATAGTCAAAATAATACTTCTCTCTAGTCTTTTTTCCCCAAAACACATTAAAATACATACCAACATATTTATACTCTTCTGGTATAAAATGTAGCTGTCTTTTAAGTTTTACTATAAAGATAAGCATGTGACCTATTTCTTCTAAAATGGCTTAATTTTATGAAAGTCAGGTTCTCAAACCGAAAGATCTATGGTTGGATTTTCAAAGCTGTCAGGAGGTAGTCATAGAAATGGTCACACCCCATCTCACATGTGACACCACTTCAACTGGCAGGTGTTTATACTCCTGTTGTTTATTACATTCATCTAAGCATTTCAAGTAACTGTTTAAATACTAGTAGAAGTTTAGCCTTTAGATGTTTCTCAGGTTGATAACTAACTCCTTATATGGATACATAAAAAGTATCCCTAAAGCAAGCTACCCCAAAATTGATGCAATGTGTTTTGTTTTAAATTCGAGTCCTTGGTCATACCTCTGGCCAGCAACAAAATGGGCTACCTTGCAGGTGCACAGAAATAAAAATCTCAGTTCTTGCTGAGTTTAGAAAATTGTTCCTTTTTCTCCTTAACTTCATTTACCTAAAAGTCTAACATGACAAAATTTAAAGTCACTCCTATCTTTGACGAAGGCTCTTTATCACTGTGACTGCAATGATACATATACATTTAGTTCAGAAAATTCACACTTTGAAAAAGAGTAAGTTGAGCTATAATGCTCATAACAGTATCCTTAACATCCAAACATATCTGAAGTTCAACAACACTGGAAATTTACAGTTTTAACATTAAGTATTACTTACACAGGAATGCTATTGTATTTCTAGAAATCGGGGAGTTATTTGCACAGTGTCTCTATACCTTCTAAGCTTGCAGGGAAAGGAACAACTGAAAGATTAGAGGTATGCAGCCTGCTCACAGATGCTGCTTCCTGTGAGAGCCATATAGACAATCAACAACTGTAGCTACAGGCAAAACTTCCTTTAGTAATATAATATAGGTGGGAGAGGTCAGCCTACATTTCTATAAGCATGCTAATTATCAGCAGCTAATGATCTGCTCCTTGGAGAGACCCATCAGTGTCTTTCTCTACTTAATGACTCAAAATTAGTTAAGGTAATCTTGATTTAACACTATCTCCCTATAACCATTTTCTTAATTTATTCACAGCTAAATTATTATTTTAAACACATTGGTAATTACCTTTTTTAATAATTTGATTTTATTCACAGAAATACTATGTTATCCATAAAAGCATTTATGAATTTTTTCAGAGGACATTCCCATCATGTTCTTGTCTGTCAAAAATGGGAAGGGAGGAACTGTCATTAATCCTTTAATTGTGGTATGTATGCTACACATTCCTTAACTAAAGTAAACAATAATATGGGATGCCAGCCCAACCTCTAGTATCTTTGTCAGGGCACCACTTTATATTGTTACTATCGTCTTCAACACATGCAGAAAATTTTATTTACATGTAAATTTCTCTCATTTTTCAGTTTCAGCTTGGGGAACAATGCCACAGACCTTTTTATTTGTGGGTGTGTTTTTCAGGAAGGAAATATCGTGACACTAGTAAACTTGTAAAGTGTAACTGCAACTTTTTGTAATGAAGATGTCTGAGCTACATTTACACACTGGGAAAATGGTGGTTAAATAGAAGAACCTAGAATACTTATTTTTAGTCCAAAATGAATGACATTTTAGATAAAAGTAACTATATTTTAGAAAGATTCATAAGTCCTGTGCCACTTTGTTTTCTTGTTAATATAAAACATGTATGCAAATACATGCATAGGGCAACATTTTTGATACTTTGAACTATATCTACTTACATTAATGTTAGTGAATATTAGATAGAGAGGCAGAATTCAACAGAAAAATATTTTCTGATCTTCAGATCCACAGCTCAGAGACAGTGTTGCAGACAGGCCCAATTATCCTCCCAGATGTAAGCCATGAAAACAAACCAATAGTTGACCAAGATGATAAAGTCTTTACACCATCAGCCCTCACAAGCCTGTAAATAAAAGCCTTTGCTGCCTGTGACTGTGTCTTACAAACTTCTTCAGATAAATTTTTAACTGATTCCGCTTGGAAATTTGCCTGAATCAAGATCATAGGAAAAATAGTATCATAATACCTAATTACACAGAACTCATTTAGCAAAGATCCTGAGCAGGTACCTGTGGGAAAGACCATGGAGTCTGTCTAGAGAGCTGTGCTGTGTCATGAAAGCTGAATGAAGTTCTTAATTTGCAATTTCACCATTTCATTGTTCAGACTGGAGCAGACAGAGTGACTTAATTAGTTACTAAATTGCACTTTATCCATTTTTAAAGTCTAAACAACCAAACATTGGGGAAGACGCCAGCTCTTGAGCTTCAAATTAGTGTAAAATATATTCTGAAGTCTTCCAAGCTATATTTATGGATTTTTTTGTTGTTGTTCTATTTACTGCCCTCTGTCACATTGAATTTACTTTTTCATTAGGGCATTATCTGACAAAAGACCAGATCTATGCAGTCTATGTAATTCTTTGTCCTTCTTTGAACTCCTGAAATCCAAACTTGGAACTGTCATGTGCACAATGAAATTAATAGTGTTCATGAAACTTGCTTTTCAACCATATCCAGCTGGAGTCATGAGGAAAACTACTTTACTATCCCTTTCCTCATTGAACTTCAATAAAGATTTTTCTTCTTTAAATTTAGTGTTGTGTCTTGGCTTCTAGAAGTATACTACAGAAAATAATTTTGACTCATTCTCTTTGGAGAATCTACAGTACCTCTGGCAGAAAAAAAAAAAAAGGGAAAGAAAAAAAAGAGAAAAGAAAATGAAAAACTAATAAAGTATACACAAGAAATATTCAACAGTAGATTAGTGTTTATACTTATGAATAGATCTATAAAGCAATAGAAAAACAAAGTAAAGATTTTATTTTTGCCCTGTTTTATATATACCATGGATAAGAAATTGTGCCCTGTTAGTTTTTGTCATCAAGGTCGATTTTGTTTTTCTGTTATCTGTGTGAAAGGAAGTAAATATTTCCCTGCATGATAACAACTTATTGTTATGAAAACTGATTGTTCCAAACAAACCTCAATGAAATATTTTTCCAAATAATTTGATAATAGTATTCAGTTCTTCCTCTTGAAAACATAACCTGCTGAAGAAGTACAGGAAAAGTTAACTTGTAAGGCTGGCAACCAACAAATATGTTTGCACAATGATCCTGCTAAAATACCAGAGCATATAAGCAGTTAAAGTGCCAATGAGTATATTCTTTCACTGTTTTTATAATTTAAAAAAAAAAAAAAGAGGGCTATGTGAAAAGAAAATTTAAAAATAGTTGGAACAAAAAGTTTGTCTGCAAGTTAGAAGAACAGGTGTGCTCCATAAATCTTGACTGATTTATGCACTTTGTCTCAGAAACAGGGAAGATTTTTGTTTCAATTAAAATCAGTAGGATATTTTTGGAATGGCCATTGACTTGTCTGACTACTCTACAAATTTATGATGAAACCTTACTGCCCTCTATGTAAAAGATAATGAACCATCTTTCCAGCTCCTCCCTATCTCAGTTGTTGAGCATTGGCTGCAGGAACACAGATAAAGAATAAGCTGTGATATCGATCAAAGTCTGGACAAAAATGAAATTCATGCAAACTTCAGTGTGTTTTAAAATGTGATGAAATTGAGGCAGCTCTGAAGCAGCTTTGCTGGAAGTGAATTCCATAGAGGAGAACCTTTCATCCCCTACAAGATGGTTTACAACTTGTCTTTGAAAGAGAAGGAAGCAGCTTACAGAGAACAGAATGAACTCCACAGTCACTCTAGAATCACAAAGTATATACTTTTAAGATGTCAGTGATGATCTTGAAATGCCAAAATATGATTAGGAGCCAATCAGGAATGCAAGAACAACAAAATAGTTCCTAACTGACCTTCTCTACTTATGTTTGGAATAAAGAATGTACATTATTGTTGAACATGTAGTTTATTACACTTTATATTTTGGAATGGATTGTGTGTTTTTACAACAATTTACTAGTAAGCTGATAACTAAGACTTACAATGTATGATATCAGAAGTGCAACATTTAGAACCATATTCAGCCTTCTAACATATCTACCATCCTAAAGTCAGCCTTTGGCTAGTATTTGAAGGTAGAAAAGGAGATAGAATACATCACCAATATGTCCACTGATTAAAAACATAGCACTGAGGAAACCATCATGTTCAGTTTTTGAACACAGCATTTTCTTAAAATAGCTAATAAGATCTCTGTGTCAAAATAGCAACATGAAAGTTTTGCCTGAGGCTGGATATATCTTTCCAAGAGGAACATATCCCATGCTTGATGAAACAAGTGATGCACAGAGGAAATAAAAGCTGAATAGCAGAACTGCTATTACACATGAACACTCAGGTCACTACCAGAAAAAATTGAATAAGCAAAGTTTTATGAAAGCTCTATTTCATATTTCTTTTCATGGGAAAAAAAAAAAATAAATTCACAGTTGTATTCCTGTTATACCTACACATAGGATAAAGTGCTTAAAGCAAACCTCTCCCTGTAACTGCCAGTGAAATGCTGCATCTGAGCAATAGTACCACCCATAACTTCAGGTGTTAGTTTAAGATAATGCAAATATCCCCTAAAAGTCACTGCACGTTTTGAAAAATGTCACTGTGTATCTGTGCCCCACTAAGCATTGTATTAGTCTTGTCCCAGAAGGTATGACTTTAGGGGCAACATAAGAGGAAATATTCAGAATCTGCCACTTTTCCTCAAAATCTCCAAAGAAAACATAATTCTGCTTTTGTTTTGCGTAGAAGGAGGAAAAATTCCCAAGTTACAAGCAGTTACTTGGAATATATCACTATATTTAGGGCAAAAAATAGACATATTAACTATTGGTAAATTTTCCTTTCTCAGTAAGCCTCCTCCCAAGTATGTTTGATAAATTTAGCACCAGCTGCTACAAAATGAAAGTTAAAAACAGCCTTCTGCAGTTTCTCTAAATGCTTTAACCAGCAAAGTATTAAGTGTCAGCTTATATAAAGAAATACAAAATCAAATTACACGGAGAAATATTAGAGTTATAAATTTCAAAATAAATCAATTTTAATCTATTTTTACCATGTTGTAAAAAATGCCATAATTGTACATATAAAAAAATAATAAAATGCCTGCCTAATTCCCCTCTCTAGAAGTATTTCTCTACTTACCCACTGACAGAAGAAAAATACTATGCTTTATGTGGCCTATCCCAAGTCCTGTAGGTTCTATCAGACCCTGCAGCCTGATTGTATATGTCACTGAAGGATAGATTGTGTACTCTTTATTTCCTCTGCTAACCAATATCCTGTATCAAAACACCTCCAACAAAATGAATTAGTTTTCTTTGTCTGTGAAGAAATACTGAGCTTGACAAGTTTTAATAAAGATGACTTATGAAGATAACCTCATGAAGCAAATCCTTACAATGAATTGTTTCCTCCACTACAAAGAAAAATGACAGAAGCCATCTGAGAATGAATAGAATTATTAAATATATCTTTTTCATCTGTAATTTAAACAAAAGCAAAAAAAAAAAAGGTCATCCAGAGAGCTGACAGTTGAAATGTAAGTTGACCCATCAGTGACACCAGTGGAGGACTAGTGATTACATATAAGACAGAAAGGTCAGTCAGGGAAAAGACAGTAAATGCAAGTTTAAAACATTTAATCTTAGAACAGGTTCCTGCACAAACTCATAAAGGAATCTGAGCACACATTTGTTACTAACTATATGCCTCTTGCATATCATTTTACTGCTTAGCAACAATTGATGCAGATATTGTGATTTTCAAGTTTTGTCAAAAAAAATCATAACTATTTTAAGTGTGAAACTTTCACAATAAAGCAGAAAAATGTATGAAATCCAAAGTATTTCTGTGTAGGCAGAATTTCCAGTGTAAAAAACATTAATTCTGAAGAATTTATCCTTGCTCTTTGGTGGCAACAAAGGTCACTACTCAACATACCCTGGAGTCCTTTCTCAATATAAATAGATAATGGCTGGACACAGGCTATTTTCCTGCAGCAGCTGGCCACGTACACACACATTGCTAATATAGTGATAACACAATAATCTAGTTTGTAAATTACTCTCTGATACAGAGAGCTTTGCAGCTCTTGTCAAAACAGACAGGAAAATTAAAGTTATATGTATTTTTTTTTTAGGGAAACTGTAAAAGGAGTGGATGTGGAATGTTCAGTCTATGCTGCTGACACTAATTGCAGGAGAAAGTTTTGTAGTCTGGCCATTGAGAATGTCTTTGAATGAATGACTTTGAACGAATGACTTCCATTAATCAGTTGTAAGAACTGCAATGTGAATTACTATGGAAACTTAATACACTTCTCTATTTTTAGTATTTTCAAAACACAGCTTTAAGGATATTTATTGTCTTCTGTTTTATAGAGAAAAATAAAGGAGTTATCTTTTTTAATATTTGGATAGTGCAATCATGACCACACTGTCAGTAGGAATACTCAACTGAGTGACAATAAGGAAAATGAGTAAGTGGTGGAACATGAGCCTTTAAGAGAGCAGCACGTGCTGACCCAGTATAACTTTGATGAGCACTTTCACTTATGATAAAAGTCCTTATTCCCAGAGGTGCTCCATGTAATCAAGCTTTTAAAAAAGTGGGATGAATCAGTGATATGCACAGCAGCTATTCAAAAATATTTAGATAAGAAAGAGCACATTGATATAAGCTAGAGAGTTTTTTTACTCATACTTTGGATATAAACCATTATGGGCTGAAGAATTTGATGCAGCAGTAGTTGCAATATTTAAGCAAATTCAGATTGGTAAGCAGTTTTATTAAAATATACTGTGCTCCATCAGAAATGCACTTAATAATCATACTTCCAAGTGTCAGAAGATTAGATGTTTAAAGGAGGTTCTTATAAATGCTTGCATAGGTTCAAGCTGGAAAGGACAAGACAAAGACCACTTTGCAACTTTTAACATTCTTACTTTTGACTACTTTGAAATGCCATGTTTCAGTATCACCATTGGACAATGAAGGAAACCGACACAATTCTATTAAATTTCAAATAAATTTCTATTTTTTTTTAAATGAGAGATAGGAAAAATATGTTGAGCAATAATTTTCTTCAAACTAATTCAGCCATCTCTACATGATTGGCAGTATATCAGCTAAGTCCGACTGTTCATTAATGTGGAAATAGATTGTATAGCACATGATTCTTCTACATTTAGGGAATGCTTGAGTAAAGAACATTTTTTGTCATCTAGCTAGGGCAAGCTCTGTGAATAGAGGAACTGTAGTGTCATGCTACCAAGGTAATGGAACTGGACAGTCTGATACACAGAAAAAATGTGTAGTGTACAAACAAACCTGAGTACTGCACAGGCACTCACACAACCTGACACCAGATTCTACTTTCAGCTGCCCTGAAGCAATTTGAGTTCACCAAGATCACTGCTAATTGATCTACACTATTGCTAGGCTAATTTGAAGACCTCTTCCTCTTCCTTCTTCTGCTTTCACCTGATAAGCACTAAGGCCAGTAAACAAGACAAGTCAGAGCAGTTTTCTGCTTTCTTGGTGCAGGAGTGATTTTCTGTCAGACTGTGCATTTATGCATGAGAAATGACCCTAGAAAAGGATGAGAAGGATAAAAATGAATAATCTACATCTAAATGGCGCCAAAAATATCAACTGTGAGAGAGATTTTGCCAAAGAAAGTGAAATATGAGTGATGTTATCCAGGCTTATTTATATATAACAAGGCCTATATGCAAGCACTTCCAATCTTGTAGTTTTACAAAATGTGGAACTTCCATGTGAATGCAATAAAACAGAATGGATGGAGAACCGAATCCACCAAAGAAGGAAGACACACAAGTTTTATTTCTGTAGCAGTACTCTAAACAGCAGAACATGGGAGAAAGCTCCTCCAGCAACTAGACCTGTGGTAGCTGGAACCAGAAGCAACGTAAACATGGAAAAGCAACACAACACAGCTCAGTACAAGGCTGCATTTGGTTAATTAGTCCTCCAAAGACAGCAGTTCTTTTTTATACACTTCACTAAGACTTCAGTAAGAGACTTTCATCTTTTTTTTTCTTTTTTTTTTTTTTTCTTTTTTTAATGCTACTCATTTGTGTAAAACTGATAATTACTTTCTTCCATTTAGTTCAAAGCACAGGTCAAAAGACTTACCTTTTTAGATGAGTAAGCAGGTCCAAGCAGGCAAGTTAGTATGCTGGAAAAGAGGACCTCTTCTATTTCAAAGCCCACTAATTTTGCTGAAGATAGCAGGAAGGGAAGAAAGGCTGGGGATTCAGGACAGGTGGCGGATGTAGGGAGTATCATAATAAGAACACAGCTGGACGCATGACATTTTAAAACCAGAAACATCAAATCGCAGAAGATCTCTTATTAGTTTAGAATAAATTTTCAGCTAATTGGGAAAGCACATCCAAATGCCTGAAAGCACTTGTGAATAATTGTTCTCAGCCCTTCCCTCAGTCAGAGACTTTTTAGTGTTTAACAACTTTAAATCCATTTTTCTAGTAAGATACACAATTATTCCTTTGTACCATGTACCCATGTTACTTTGTAATGTGATGTTTGCTTTTAATTTTTAGCATTGAATTAATATTTTGTTTATATAAGTCTCAATTTGTTAAAAATTCTTTCAACTCAATTGGATCCACTGTGAGCTCTCTCTAGTTTTGTTCTTTCTATAATTTATTGTATTTGCTCTTTTAGCTTCACAGAATTTCACCATCTCTTTCTACAGTATTTGCAAGGGCAACTCCTATATGGGCATAGCACTCTGCTTTGTTTTGCTTTCTTTTTTTTTTTTTTTTTTTTGCAAGAAATATATATATAAAAAAACCAGAATATTTGCATTGAAATCAAAAGATCTAAAAAATTATTGTCTTTTTAGCCAATGAAAGTACTTACTTGTATATGATTCACAGAGAAGTAAGAAATAACATCAACTCCAAGTATGACCATAGGGCATGACATCTTGAAACAGCATCACCATATTATCTTATCCTCTGGATGGAAGGACAAATGTTGGCTGGCATAAAATGAGATGAGGTGAGGAAAGAAAGGTGATACCTTTTTTATTGCAGGTGTATCATCACATTCTACCTCATCTTTAATGTCTACATACCCTTAGGTGCTAATAAGGGAGTATCTCATTGCATGCTCAATGAAGGCTTTTTCATTTATCAGGAGCACTGGCTAAACTCTGAGTGAGAACTACTGTTCTGAATAAGATGGGCAGAAGTTACCTCACATTGCAGTTCAAGAGGGAATTATGACACTACATCAGGAACTAGGCATTCAAAGTATGTGTTTTTGATTACATCCCATGACATCTCCTGGAACTAAGCACTGATGTTTCTTGAGACTTTTGGCATTTCATATTTGGCAGTAATTTGATGTATAAGATGTAAGAGATGCCAAGATGGAATAGGTTTATCTAGAATTCTGCCTGAACACATACTGTTCTTTGATTCATGTTAGCAGTTACACACTCTTACTCACTTATGCACCTGACTACTTAAGTCTTGACTGAGTAATTGCTGGAGTCAAGACTGTTGGAACAAGATTCTTCATATGTATTTCCTTTCCTTCAAATGAAAATATTTGGTATTTTGTAATCTACTATTTATTTGGAGAAATCTAGAAGCAAGGAAAATAATATCGAATCTTGTTATAGATATATAATACATATGCATATGTATACAAAACTTAAATGAAATCTTCCTTATTGGATATTAATTTTTGGACATGGTAAAGTTTATGAACTGAATGAGTTTTGCAAAGCTGCAACTCTAAACTGCAAAGGAACCAAAAATTATTTTAGCTACAGGAAACATTTGACATTCATTATTTCTGGCATATCCCTCAGTTCTTGTCCTTTTCAAAGAGCTTGGAAGAATTTCTATACATAATGATAGTCTGAATGACCCTACATGTAAAAATAAAATCACAGAAGAAACAAGAAAGCAAATAACATGCTTTTTATGCACAAGAGATCTGCAACATAGGAAGGAATAAAAAAATGTCTGCACGATGCAATAAACATCTCTGTGATAAGACAGGTCACAAAAATATATTTTGGTTTGGTTTTGGGGGTTTTTTGTTGTTGTTGTTTGGTAGTCATTCAGCAGTATATAGGCATACAGTCAGCTACTTTGGTTATTTGTTTTAATCCAGTGAGAATGAAAAATTATATGTCATTAGGACTATCTCTTAAAAAAAAAAAATAGGTCTTTTTTTTGTTTTGGGGGGAGGGGGGGGGCTGCCTTTTAGTAATAAAATAGTCAACATTTTTCTAATGAAACTCCAAAACAGATCTCCTAATGTGGTATATTTCTACAGATTTAGGTTTGTACTCATCTCCTAAAATATCTCTATTTTTATGTCATTTTCTGAGTACTAGACGTCCCAGTTTATGAATTTCACGTATTACGAAGTGCATGAATTACAGCTATTTATTTTAAAATTCCATTTTAAACACTGTTTCCAGCCTTCTAACTAGGTTAGGAAATGAGTGAATTTATTCCCCTTTAGGGTCTGAAACTTAATAGCAGACTTCAAAAGCGAAGAATAAAGAAGGCTCAAAACCACAGATTTCAGTGAAACAAAATTACTCTCAGAAGAAACACTGTACATGTTAAAGCATTAACTGTTGATCCTTCCACCTTCCTCAGTCATTAAAAAAAACCCAAAAAACAAAAAAACCCCAAAACAACCAACCAACAAACATGCATGTATCCTTTTCTTTTCTTTGTGTTTCTTGTCCATTTCAGTTACTATCTCACTAAAGCACGAACTGCTTACCTCTCTGCACTAGCATGACCTTAACTATAGAACAGATATTATAATGTCCTGATTAACTAATATTATATGCAGTTTCCAAACTGCTGTAGCAACATTTATTTTGATGAAAGTATTATTACTTATAGCAGCTACCAATCAGACTTGGATCATGACTCCATGACTTCTTTTATAAGCAAAATATTCCACAGCTAATATCTTTTCCATTGATGTCAATGTATAAATTATTCCTTCCCAAGGAATGCTACATGCTAAACTAGGTAATGCATTGTTCAGAAAATATGCGGTTCAAAGATGTGTTTTTTCTAGATCAGCAGGAAAAGTCTGCAGCTCTGCATATCAAGAGCTTTATTTCAAAACAGGTTTTGGGTCATCAAGGCCGGTTGCTGCTGAATCAGAGGAAGTTTGTGAGGAATCATCTTGATTATCGATTTAAGTGCCCCAAAGTCCCAAAGAATGTGTAGAAATGGAGTGAAGATAGCCCTTTCAAGTCACTGCCATTAAACACAAACACCTCAGAACTCCTGGATGCCACTGGAAGCAACCAAAGGTATCATCAATGTCTTAGGCAATTTGCCGGATGTGAATACCACATTAACAGTTGAGGGGGTTTTTATTTTCCATTTCACCACTAAGGCAAAAGCAGTAACTTTCTCTGAGGACCTCCCAAAGGCGATTCAGAATTGAACACATCAATAGTAAAAGCTTAACTTGCAATTTGAAGAAGTAGGCAGAAATAGAAACTGTTTAAAAACTGTATGAAGCAGGGAGTTGCATTTTATCATGTTCCAGCCCAAGTAAATATTCCAGTTGTGAGACACAAGAGCTCAGGAAATGAAGCGTTATGAATTCCAGAACTCACAATTCATGAAGGTGAATCCTTTTGAATAAGCTTTGATTTTGCCAGATCTTATTGCTTAGCCCTATTGATAAATATGTTATATTATAAATACTAATTTAGATTAGACTTGAACAACTGAAGTCTTCCAGTGCCTTACTGTCATTGGTGACTTCCTGATATAAACACATGTAAGAAAATGGCTTCAACGAGCATTATGGATTTGAATTTATGCAAGAGAACCATACACGCATAACTGCAAAACCATGGAGTACATCACAGTGCCACAGCTAAAAATATGTATGCAATAATAGGTTAGAAAGTAAAAACGACTGGGAAAATGAACATGGTTATACTTCCATCAGAAAGATTTTTTTCATGGAAGTGGATTGTTTCAAGGGAAGGGCAAAGGGGATAATTACCCAGGCTGGACTCAGCCTGGGAAATCGGTACCTTCCACTGTAATCAGTTTAAACAACTTCCTATTACTTTTGTAGCTTATCTTTCTACCCAGCTTATCTTTCTACCCAGCTTACTACTTCTCACTGTGTATCAAGTTTTGGGCTCTCATTTATTAAAAATCCCAGCCTCGATGTTCCCCACGTACACTTTTATGTTATTGCAATTGCCAGGCAAGGGCAAAACTACCTGTGGGCATCCACAACATCTCAATTTCTTTTTTTTCCTCAAAATTTATATGTGCCTTGTGACCTACAAGCATATCTAGTCAGTTCCATAATTATAGGTGTCCTGCTGTTAATTTGCATTAATAATTGCCTTCCACCATTGACAAAAGGATCTTTGGGTTGGGTAAACCTTTAGCTCCCCATGAATAAAGTTTCTAGCACAATGGGATCAGAGAAGATGAGTGGGTCAGGATAAACTAAAAAGAAATTCAAAAAATCCTGATATTCATCTTATTTTCAAACCCTACTCACAGTAATGTGCTGTTGTGTACACATGAACAATTCCACTCAAGGCAAAAAGATCATTTACTACCTAATAAAGAAATGTTTGCATAGTGGAGAGCATTTTTGATGGCATATTAACTGGTCTATTATCCATACTTTTTCCAAGGTCCATTCTAATTTGTTTACGCCCTTTCCCTGCTTCTCCATGCATTAACCATAATCCACAGCCAAAATAATGCTAGCTTTTATTTGACAAGTCCATTTTGATAAATTACCTAGAAGCATTATAGAGAGGGAAAAAAGAAAAAAATAATAATAAATTAAGCGATATCTTAATTTTTTATTTAAAAATCACTGGTTTTACTGATCTAATCATATCTGTGGATTATGTAAGTCTCTCAACTGCTGAATATTTTACAGTAGCTACTCCAAAATAGATCCATGACTATAACACTGACCTTGCCTTTTGGAGCAACAGCTTGGTTCTGCCAGGTTACCTGTATTTACTACTCCCAGCAAAATCAATGAGCCCCTCAAAAACTGACAAGACAATCAGGCAGTAACACAGATCCAGCTATTGTGCATGCTGACATAGTATCAAATTTTAATAAGCAGTAAATATTTCAAAGATAATAATGATCCAACATTCTCAAAGTAAACAGTCTTTTAGACATACAAAAATACTGAAAGAGGTGCTTATCTGATAGGGCCTCTCAGCTTCAGGTTTTAGCACATATTATAAATTATCTAGATATAGATATATTATTGTAATGAGATATCAATAGATAGATATATATAGATAGATATAAATAGGTTACAGAACCACAACCTAAATTCCTGGAACCCTTAAAGCATAAATGGGTTATTCCTCTTCCTTCTTTGAAAAAAACCACAATTCTACACAATTATAAGAACAAAAACTTTTTTTTCTCTGAGAGGCTGTTTTGTCAACATTCAGCTGCTCATTTATGTTCACAGAGGATACTAATACAGAAAGTTTCTTACCAGATCTAATCCATCATTACTGAGAAGATTTCTATTTCCAGGGTTGTGGACTGCCTTAAACAAGGTAAACTGACTGGAAAGATGTTCTGAAGATTATGTAAAATCTGAAGGTCAGTGGCTTTATTCACCTGCAACAGCCAAATGTGATTTAGATAATAGAGTTATTATTTAGATAACATAATCTTTTTGTTGTTATTGTTAACAGGTATATTTTGGCATTTAAACAATAAAAATCCTGATTTAAACAGTATCTTCTAAACTTAAATATATTTATAAAAGTATTTTTATTCTAGTATCCCTTTTTTTCAGATTGAAATATCTCTATATTCATGTTGTAGTTAGCACTCAGTTATTATATTTTGAACATCTAGAGGTATTGTACTGAATGGTCTTACATTCAGAAATGACAAAGTTTTGAACGTAGATTCTAATTTTTGAGATTATAAAAATTATTCACTTATTGTAAGGTTATCAGAAAGCATCTTTCTCTTTTTAAAAAAATCCTGCAATTCAAACTATAAATGATGCCATTTGATTACAAAGTGACCTTTACTGTTATCTGAGAATTCACAGATACTTAGCCCAGTCACACCAAGACTCCACAAGATGTTGCAACCATCCACAAGAAGACTTCAAACCTTCATTACTGTCCTTTCTCCCTAGGTCATTCCTTCTCAGTTCTGCAGAATCACAGCTCTGTGGTCTGCAAGACCTCCAGCAAATGGGATTTCCAGCTGGGGAGAGATTTGCAGCAAAGATAGTTTCTGCAGAAGAGAGCATGGGATGCTTTTTCCTATCCACTCTTCTTACCCAATAATATCCTCACCACCACCCCAAAGAAGAGCCCACCACAGCAGGCAGGCAACCGTCGGAATAGGTCCATTGTTGGTGTTCAGTCTCAGTTTCTAACCAAGCTGCAACTATATGTCAAAATGTGCCTCCTCCAGATCTGGAGAGAGCTTTTCATGGTTTTTGTTTCCTGAAGTGCCCAGTGCCAGACAATTTTCTGTAGCTTTGAGAAGCAAGTGTTGGTCTAACAATTTCCCAGAACTCTCCACTGATTGGAAGCATCTTGTTCAAACCTCTTTTGCAGCTTGCTCTCATAATCTCAATTCACACATCTTCAAAGTTTTAAGTAGTGCTGGGTATCTGCAGAATACTCTTGAAATATTAGCAAAGGTGTGAGACAGACTGCCTTTAAGCAGCTTACTGGGTTTGGTTTGTTTGTTTGTTGTTGCTGTTTACAAACCCATTGTAAATGTGTGGAAAAATATATAACTTAGAAGGAATTATTTCTTATTAATGAATGCTTTTAATTCATTATTTTGCATTTGTTTGGACACCAACCCTGCTCATACTGACTGAAGGCTAACTCAAGTTCAGATACCTTTCCCCTTTTGTAGATCATGTTCTGTCTCTGGACTAAGACTAGACATGAGGAGGTGACCAAACTCTGATCCCCAACCAAGTGACTACCATCTCTGAGGTAGACAAAAGTTAAGGAATATGAAATGCATCTGTACCTGTGAAAGAAACACTCCCTGGGATCATGCCCTCTCTGTCCTCTTCATCCCTGGAAAGTCACAGAAGTGAAGAGCACATTACAGCCCCAGGCAAGTGTGTATCATTGGCAGGTGCTGATCTGCCTCAAACACATATGTCAGCACACAATACATTTCTCAAGTAACAACATTTCTGCTTGTTAAACTAAATGTGGATGTCATTTTGAACAGCAGTCCCTCTGGCCAGTTAAAGCATTGTTCAACACCAACAAATATAAAAGATCTGATCCTATTTCAGGCATGCAAGTTGTCAAGTCAATAATAATTTTGCTGGATTATCATAATTTAGGAACATTCCCCAAAGCACTGTTGTGTAGATCTTAAAATAGTCTAGGACCTGCTTACCTAAAGGTCTTTCTTTCTCTCTTGACACTGCAACTATCAAAACTGAAAATCGCTTTAATGTGTCAGAGAAGCAGCTGGCAGGGTATTCCCTGTAAAAGCAACTACTTAGAAGATCTATTAAATCATGAGTGGTATGGATAAAGTGGAAAGGACAAATATTAGTTACTGTTCTTATAACACAGGAGTAGAAGACTACCATTTTGCACACAGTTTAAAAGGTGCAAAAATTCTTGTTTGCATAGTGCAATTAAATTGGTGAATTCTTTGAACCAGGATGCTTGAAAGGGGAGTATAAATAGGTCTAAAAATTATTAAATTTCAAGACCTGGCTACAACATCCTTTTCAGGAATTTCCTAATTATTGAATTATTAGAATCTGGATACTTCTGTTCTGATGCTCTTAAGTACCTGTTGCTGTCTGTCCATGGTCAGACACATGAAATTTGCTGCATGATCTTGTGGTCTGATTCATTATGGACTTTCTTATGATCTTAGCACCCAGAAATTTCAGCAATCACCTAATTACTCTTCTAACTCCCTCTGCCCTTCTCCCCCACCAGCACAGATACACAGCATCTCCAGATTTTTGTTAGCTTTCAGAAAGTACTACAAGATGCATTTCTCTCCTTGGCTCACTGCTATTTGATTAAAAGTCTGTCTAGTACACAAGCCAGGATGCTTGAATGTACATACTTTCTCTACAGAAGGGAAAATATATCTAACAAGACCTAATAACAAGTTGTGAGGGAGAGTCTTCCATGACCATTCTTCTTTATAAAGCTTTTCAAAAACTTTATAAACTTCTCCCCACATGCACTCATTCTTTCTTTAAGACACAATGTAACAGTTGTCACAAATAAAAACAAATTGTAGAGTAAGTAATTTGAAAATTTGACATTTTAGTGGGTAAACATTATGCCTACCCTTGGTACCCTTTTTTAATTTATATTTTCTATTCATGAAACCTGAAATGTGTATTTTTCACTCTTTTGAATTGATTATTCTCATTTCAGCCAGAGGAAGCTTGTTTTGTATATTTAAATCTTTACATTCTTTAAGAATGCCTTTAGCTACTGTTATGTTGCCATAACACAAATTATTCTGTGATATTTGGAAAAATAATCTCTGAAATTTAGGAAGAAATAAAGCACACATTCATTTGAATGTAAGGTTGCACTAAAAATAATTCTAGCAAAGCCCTTTGTTACAAAAGTTGCTCTGCTACCTATTTAATATATTCATTCACAGTGATTTTGAAACAGTAGAAAGATGAAAACTCAATGAATGAAAACAAGCCACAAAAAATTAAAAAAAGAAAAAAAAGATTGGAGTTTGTTATGAATTGGATTAAGACATCCTGGAATCTTTAGAGAGTAATTTAATGAGAAACACACACCAAATCAAAACCAGAAATACTCCTCCAAGAAGATGGAACTTGTTAAATTCATCCTAAAAAAATAACTGTTTTTCACATTTATGTTATGTATGTTATGTTGTATTTCTTTCCCCTGACATTCTTGGCCTGGCACTCCAGTCATTCCAGGTCTCCAAAGAAAGACAAAAGCTATTATCCAAAAAAAAACGGAATGAGAAAGAAAAAGGAGAGAAACCTAGGAGCTATCTTTAGAATCTCAGACTGATTTCTTTAACAAGGAAAGTAAAATTGAGACCAGCTGGGACTCTACATGAACAAGCAATAATTTTTCAGATTTTGTAGCTGGCAGCCAGCAAGCAGTGATGTTCTACTAAGAACTGGGTTTAAAACCACAGTATAAAGGCATTATCTTAGCAGGACAGTTTCCATGGATTATATACTCACATGTAATCCTGCAGAAAAGATAGTTTGATTTTACATTTTAAAATATGGTCAAAAAACTACCTTGTAGAACAGTACTACATTCAAAGAATGTTATTTAATTCACCCTCACCCTCTCTGTATTTAGGTTTGTATTTGTCTCAGCACTCCCAGCTATGCTTGCTCATGGCACAAGCAATTTACCATTATATGATTATATATTTTGCCACAGGATCACGTCTTTCACTGCACTCAGTTGACAAAAAAGCAGAACTAAAGTTAAAAGCACAGTTAAAAATCTATTATGCCTTAGTTTTCGAATACTTGGCTTTATAACCCAAATACAGTTCCCTAAGCATAGTTTTCACAGATGGAATAGATAATGCATAGTCTAAGAAGAATTACAAGTTAGTGCCTGATACTTATAATTCTACTAATTTTGAACATGTGGATTGTAGCACTTCAGATAATTGTTAAAGCAGAAGCTCTGCCCCATTCTCTACTGCCTGTAGCTATTTAGTCTTGGACAGAGCTTCAGCTGAATATTTGTAGAGAATGGTCCAGCAAGGTGTTGTTCAGCACTTTTTGCTTCCTGTGTCATACTCCAGTGAGTTTCTTCTCCCATTAGTATCAAGAGGATTTACACCCAGAGAACTATCACGTGTTCTAATCACATTTTCTCACTCGCACAAACTTTTCACATGTGGTCAGATCAGATTTGCAGAAAATGAAATGGCCTGCCCACAGTAAATATGCAACTAAGAACTGCAAGTGAAGGGAAGATTAGGAAAAAAATATATGCATACAGACACATACACAAAGCTGAGAGAAAATCATATCACATTGTTTTAGAAGCACATTTGCCTTCAGAAAATAAAATTATAATTTCCTAAAACGAATGCATAGCATTTAAAATACTGATGAGGATATAAAAATCCCTGTGTGAACTTTTCAAAATATTTGAAGTTTCGGTTTGGATGTGCATTAATTCTCCATATTGTGGCTTCAATTTAAAATGTCCTTAGGCTGGAGTGCCTAATGAGTAGACTCAAATGCCTGAAGGATTTGTGAAAGCCAAACCAGAATAGCTGTGTAATTTTTGTAGGTTTTTGAGCTGACATTTTACTTTTTAATACTTGCCTCATATACATAGGAGGCAAGAGTGCTCTAAAATAGAAAAGTCTTCTCTTGACCAGTATTTTAAAACTTAACAGAGTATGCCTGAGTAACTTGTTTTACACAGACTAGGTGCATGACAAGGGGGAATTTACTTGATGTACAAGTAGTCAATTGGTCATATTAGATGCTGTTACCCAATTAAACAGCTTGTTTTGAAAAGTTTTTTTCAGACTGAGACTTTAATTCCTGCATTACATGAAGAATACTAATGTCCTCTCTCAAACAATAAATCTCTCTTACTAAAGTATTTTCAACAAGTCTCCTGAAACTATCTTATTAGTTAGATGCTACACCCATGAAAGGCACTAGGCAGTAATTCCTCTGACTTCTTTATTATAAAGCCACAGACCATCCTTCAGTGCCAGTAGTTCTTTGACAATGTATTGGGTTTGCGTGGCAAGTTTTGGTAGTGGGGTGGGGCATACGGGTGGCTTCTGTGAGAAGCTGCCAGAAGCTTCCTCCATGTCCCACACAACCAATGCCACCGGCTCCAAGATGGACCCACCGCTGGCCAAGGCTGAACCAATCAGTAACGCCTCTGTGAGAACATCATTAAGAAAAAAGGGGAAGAGAAAAAAAAAGCTGCACACTTAGCAGCTAGAGAGAGGAGTGAGAAGATATGAGAAAAACAACTTTTCAGACACCAAGGTCAGTAAAGAGTGAAGGGAAGGAGGTGTTCCAGGTGTCGGAGCAGAGATTTCCCTGCAACTTGTGCTGAAGACCATGGTGAGGCAGGCTGTTCCCCTGCAGTCCATGGAGGTCCATGGTGGAGCAGATGACCACCTGTAGTCCATGGAGGACCTATGCCAGAGCAGGTGGATGCCTGAAGGAGGCTGTGATCCCGTGGGAAGCCTGTGCTGGAGCAGGTTCCTGTCAGGACCTGAGGTCCCCATGGAGAGAGAGGAACCCATGCTGGAGCAGGTTTGATGGCTGGACTTGTGACCCCATGGGAGACCCTTGCTGGAGCAGTCTGTTCCTGAAGGACTGCACCCCATGGAAAGGACCCATGCTGGAGCAGTTCATGAAGAACTGTCGGTCATGGGAAGGAGTCACATTGGAGAAGTTCATGGAGGACTGGCTCCTGTGAGAGCGACCCCACGCTGGTGCGGGGGAAGGAATCCTCCCCTGAGGAGGGGTGTAGCAGAAACAACGTGTGATGAACTAACCTCAACCCCTGTCCCCTGTCCCCCTGTGCAGCTGTGGGGCAGGAGGTAGAAAATTGGGAGAGAAGTTCAGCCTGGGAAGAAGAGAAGGGTGGGGGGAGGTGTTTGGTTTTACTTCTCATTATCCACTTGTCTGATTAGTAATAAATTAAATTTGTTTTTCCCCCAAATCAAGTCTGTTTTGCCCGTGCCAGTAACTGGTGAGTGATCTCTCTCCATCCTTATCTCCACCCACGAGCCTTTCATTATATTTTTCTCCCCCTGCCCAGTTGAGGAGGGGGAGTGATAAAGTGGGCTTTGGTGGGCATCTGGCATCCATCCAGGGCCAGCCTACCACAGACAATCATGAGTTCGTAAGGGTTGAGCTCCTAGTGTTGCTGCCAGATACTCATCTTTTGAGATCTATAACACCAACCATAAGTACAAGTTAGTCTTTCAGTTTTTAGTAAAATACATTACTTGTCTGAATTTCACATCTCAATGTTTTCAGTGTTTGTCAATAGACAAAAGTTAGCCTGAGGTATTGAAAAGATGGGTTGCAGAGTAGCAGACATCCTCAGAATTTGGAAAGCATTTTTCCTCAGGTTGTTTTGACTTGATATAGTCTCTTCTTTCTACAGTTCAGAAGTTTTGAGAAGTTTAAGTTTTTGGGATTGAATAGATTGGTTCACTAGTCTCCTTTGGCTCAGACATATCTCTGTCTTAACGCCCTTCACTGTTCAGTTGTATGGCTAGACAGATTGTTGTGGGGCAGAATCTCTCCTTCTCTTTTCGCTTGTAAGCCCTGATCCTGCTAGTCACACTCTGTGTGAGAGGCAGCCCCTCAGTTCATTCTGAATGCTGCAATCCTGTCAGAATCGTACATCCTCATTAATACCTTTGTGCCATCACAGTGATGGACCACTCCAGGACAAGCACAGGCTGAACAAATTCTCAGAGTCACATTCACTGCTTCCTATGATTTTATATGCTGGAGGGATGTAAAACATGCTGTCCAAAATCTTTTAGTTTAGTCTTCAACACTATAAACAGACTACCCTCTGGTAAATCTTCTTTAAGTGATTCCACTGGTGAGTGGAGTTCATAAGGGGATTTAACTTAATAGCAGCTGGTTTAGAAAGTAACATGTTGGACCAGCTACTAAGAAACATGTAGCTGGTGGACACAGACTGAAAAAAACAACTAACTAAAAGAGAATGAATTTTTTGTCTGCCCTTGCTTAGAAAATTTTCCTTGTATATAATGAAGTTGAGGATGTTCACTCTCACCTTCATACTTTGCTACTTTGTCAAACACCTGTTAATGTGTAAATGCTTATAATTTGTGATTTCAATATTTACTTCTCCATACCGGAGCTACTGGCAAAAGATGGGACACACCTG
>NW_010311156.1:0-3602 GCF_000700745.2 Antrostomus carolinensis
GTTGGGGCTGTTCAGCCTGGAAAAGAGGAGGTTCCGGGGAGACCTTATAGAGACCTGTAGGTACCTGAAGGGGGCCTGCAAGAAAGCTGGGGAAGGACTTTTATACAGGTCTCAAATAATATGGTGGATTTTAAATTAGCAACCATCAGGAGAAAAACTCTAGAAGTTCATTCACCCTTAAAATCTAGCTTAATGATGTCTAAAAAGATTTTTATTGACAGTAAAAAATCCAATAGAGTTCCTATAAAAAGAATGTCCCCTGAATAGAGAAGCTATTGGAAATGACAGCAATTAAATGAGGCTTATGAAATATTTAGACTCATTCCAAGGTGAATTTGTCTCAATGAGTATCAGGTATTAGACCACGTAATGGAAGAAAGAGAAGACTGAAATAAATATATACAGAATTAATAAATTTAGCATTTTCATAAAAAGGAAGGGACTTTACTCAGGAAATATGCTAAACATTTTGTGAAATCCTGACAAACTTGATGCAGAAGAATGAGGAATGAAGGGGTTATTGCAAAGAGCAGAATAAATGTGTAAGCAGTACATTGCCATTGTAGACTCAGCCTTACTAAACATAAAATTCAATACATTTTAGTTTTATAAATAAAATCACAGACCACATTAATTACTTGCAAATGCTCTTGATGTCTTTTCTATGAGCCCTGCAAAAATGAATGATTTGTGGATTCTAATATTTATGTGTCTCCTTTAATGACTGTTATTATACACTGGGAAAAGATAACATATTTATCCAACTTAACAGACCACTCTGGAAACAATGATAACAGAAAAATCCACCTGAAGGAAGCAGGGATTTTGATGGTCTGTATATGTTAAGCTGATGTTGGTTTGGTGTCATAAGAAGAGCTACTAAACAACTTGTATGAAAGTGAATATTACAGTTAAAAAAGAGTATTTTATGTACAAAACTTACATAATGAATTAAGTGCTTTTATCCCTACCTAATTAGGATTCCATTTTAGCAAAGCAAAGACTGTAACCTAAGTTATTGGTAATTATTCTTTTTGATAGAAATTCAAGGATGCTCTACTTCAATATATTGTAGAGGTTTTCTTTATGCTGTAGATATGTCAAGACATACAAACATGAGAACTGAACATTACTATATTGAATAACTTTGAACAGGTCCAGAAGAGGGCCACGAGGATGATCCGAGGGCTGGAGCACCTCCCCTATGAAGACAGGCTGAAAGAGTTGGGGCTGTTCAGCCTGGAGAAGAGAAGGCTTAGGGGAGATCTTATAGCGGCCTTCCAATACCTGAAGGGGGCCTATAAGAAAGCTGGGGAGGGACTTTTCGTTAGGGCAGTTAATGACAGAACTAGGGGGAATGGCTTTAAACTGAAAGAGGGTAGGTTTAGATTAGATATTAGGAAGAAGTTCTTCACTGTGAGGGTGGTGAGACACTGGAACAGGTTGCCCAAAGAGGTTGTAGATGCCCCCTCCCTGGAAGTGTTTAAGACCAGGGTGGATGAGGCTTTGAGTAACCTGATCTAGTGTAAGGTGTCCCTGCTCATGGCAGGGGGGTTGGAACTAGATGATCTTTAAGGTCCCTTCCAACCCAAACCATTCTATGAACTTTCTCTACAAATAAAAAAGCCACAACAGTCAAAAACCAACTATTGAAAACAAGCAATGGAAATGTAAGTTACAATTTCAAGGGATCCTCTTCACCTATATGCAGTTTACAGACAGAATCTTGCAGCACTTTTTTTTGGCTTTATTTAGCAGCCAGTAAATACTGTTTATACCTGTTAAGATCACGACACTCAGATTTAACTAGTTCTCTGTTTCTTAACATTCACTTATATAAAAGCCCTTTCTGCAAGCAGGTGGAAACGAGCTTTAGAGTCTATTGCATCAACTGTGCTGTTAAGTGGGTTGTGGTCAAACAGTCCTCCAGAAAGGGCTGACAGAGCTCCAGAAGACACCTCTCAGCTCCTTGGTATTTACTCAGTCACCAGAGTTTAACACTCATTGCTCAGTTTTCAAACAGTATGTCTTCTCATTTATTGCTGTGTGAAATCATCCAGGTTTCTGGACACAGATGAAGGTGCTTAATCTGAGTTTTCACAAGCAAAAAAGAAGCACTCACAAACTCTTTCTCTTTACATTGCCCAAGGGAATAGCAGAAAACAGCTACTCTTTTGTTCTTGGGTGGGTGACATCGTAAATTCCTAAATGCTCAATGATTTTTACAGCAATCATGCCTGTGGAGTTACACACCTTTGAGGGCTGCTCTAATACGGACACAATAATTCAAGTTTTATCTCACCCTGGGCACACAAAACAGACCATTTGAGTATAAACAATCTTAAGAGTGCTTTGAACACCACCCTAATTGTTTACATGCACACATTTCTCATGGAAATCTCTGAATGTTTATTAGCTACTTAAAACTTTGAATGAAACATATAACACAGTTCTCTGGTGTAGACACGGTCCATGTCCTGTAACTTGTAAAGCAGAGACTGATAATGACTCTAACAATTATGTTCATGGGCACTTTTGTACCAAGAATAACAACCTTATTTAGTGTAACAAAATTAAAGCAATATTGTCATTAATGATAGATTTATCTGTGCATCCAAGGATTTTCTGAATTAAGGCATGTCAAGCATGCTGATTTCTGTACTTTTTAACGTAAATATTTGTTGCATTCCTTATTTTAAATTATAATTAATATACTATCTAGCAATACATATATATATAAATACATATATACATATATATATAAATACATATATTTATATACATATATATAAAGATAAGATAAAGTAAGATAAAAATAAAGT
Organism: Antrostomus carolinensis; assembly: GCF_000700745.2. Taxonomy (NCBI): domain Eukaryota; kingdom Metazoa; phylum Chordata; class Aves; order Caprimulgiformes; family Caprimulgidae; genus Antrostomus; species Antrostomus carolinensis. Next base: position 2,823 of record NW_010311156.1, read on the forward strand.
TAATCTATCACCTTAAACAGAATTTTGTTGAGCAAAACAGTAAAATATTATCAAATAACATGTCTTTAAAGTAAAATAAAACATTATTCTGTGCCTATTTCAAATGCCAGGTAGGTAAAGTACCCAGTGACTGGAAAAAGGGAAACATTATATCAGTTTTTAAAAAAGGACAATAAGAAGGATTCTGGCAACTACCAAGGAGTCAGTCTCACCTCAGTGCCTGGTAAGATCATAGAATCATAGAATCATAGAATGGTTTGGATTGGAAGGGACCTCAAAGATCATCTAGTTCCAATCCCCCCGCCTTCAGCAGGGACCCCCTCCACTAGATCAGGTTGCTCAAAGCCTCATCCAGCCTGGTTTTAAACACTTCAAGGGAGGGGGCATCAACAACTTCCTTGGGCAACCTGTTCCAGTGTCTGACCACCCTCACAGTGAAGAACTTCTTCCTAATATCTAATCTAAACCTGCCCTCTTTCAGTTTAAACCCATTTCCCCTTGTCTTGTCATTAGTAGCCCTTATGAAAAGTCCCTCCCCAGCTTTCTTGTAGGCCCCCTTTAGGCATTGGAAGGCCGCTATGAGATCTCCCCGGAGCCTTCTCTTTTCCAGGCTGAACAGCCCCAACTCTTTCAGCCTGTCTTCATAGGGGAGGTGCTCCAGCCCTCGGATCATCCTGGTGGCCCTTCTCTGGACTTGTTCCAACTGGTCCACGTTTTTCTTATGTTGGTTATGTTCCCCTTTTTCCAGTCTGCGGCTTCGCAACTTCATCTGCCAGTTCC
>NW_010311157.1:0-1048 GCF_000700745.2 Antrostomus carolinensis
CAGGCTGAACAGCCCCAACTCTCTCATCCTGGATGAGGGATTGGGTGAGATTAAGAAACTAAATGGGGTGTTGAGGGTCCCCTGTCACATCCAGTGCGACCCTCCCGCGAGGTGGCTGAGAGCTGGTGTGATCCATCAGGCTGCCCACAGGGAAGGAGCCTGTGGAAATCTGTCTCCAGATACCATCCCTGCTCGAGTCGGGTGGAGAAGCAGCTGCTTCGCTTCTGTCCTCGAGACGAGTGAGGACATGTCTGTGGAAAGGCTGGTTCCCCCTCAGAGAGCACGGAAATGGTCCCTGTGCCACCCCAGAGGCTGAGAGCAAAGTCTTTCGGCGGGCAGCTGCTGGGAGGTGAACAAACAGCTCTCCCCACAGACAGACACAGCTCAGCCATGCAGGGGCTGTGGCCAGGGTGCTGTGGGTGGCTGAGCCAGAGGGTGTCCAGGTGCCGGGGAGGCCGTTCCTCAGTGGCTGACAATCCTGGTGCTCCCCCAGGCCAGTGGTAGAGCTGGATGCTGGATCCGTGCGCTGCGGAGGGGGCAGCTCCTGGGTCTTGGGAGTATTTTTTGGGGTAATTTCAGCATCTGGGCTGAAAAAATTGACCCTGCTTGGAGAAGGAGGTTTCTCCAAGCCAAGGGAGAACCCTCCAAGGGCTGAAGCCAGTTTGCAGAGGCTCACAATGCAAGAGGAACTGATTTTGTGTCACTTTATTCATCCACGGTGCCTGTGCAGATGTGGATCGTGCTGATCTGCTCCTGAGGGGTGTGCGGTGACCCGGGGGGAGGCTGGTTCAGAGGACAGAGCCCGGTGGGGGGAAGCAGGACACGGCTGCTGTGTGTAACCTCCTGTCCCTCTCTCCCCACAGCCTACCTCTCTCAGAACAGCATGGCACGGCGCACGCGGAGCAGCAGGGCCTGGCACTTCGTCCTGAGCGGGGTTCGGCGTGAGGTGGACACCCGGGCGGTCGCCCTGGCCACTGGAGCACGTGGCTGGGGCTACGACTCTGATGGGCAGGTAGGCTGGGGCTTGGGGCTATGACTATGATGGGGC
>NW_010311157.1:1153-3127 GCF_000700745.2 Antrostomus carolinensis
GTGTTTGGGGCTATGACTCTGATGGTCAGGTAGGCTGGTGCTTGGGGCTATGACTCTGATGGGCAGGTAGGCTGGTGCTCAGGCAGCTCCAAAGTGACAGGAGAGGAACCTTTCCTCTCCCCCTAACAACAGACACTTACTCAAGGTCCACCTAACTGAGCAGCTGGTGCTTCAACATGCTGAACTGGCCAAAACCTTCTGAAAAGACTTTAATAATTAATAAAAATTCTTAATTTTTGAATTTATTAAAACATACCAGCTGTCTAATGAGCCTCCTCCCAGCTCTGATGTGGTGTGTGGGGCTCGCTAAGCTGCCTGCAGTCTGCTCCCCAGCTGTGCCCTGCAGCTCTGTACCTTGTAGCTGAGGAAGGGACCTGATTGATACTGAGCTAAATGCTTTTATAAACACACAAAGTGTCTGTGTTGTATATAAAGTACATACAATATTGTTTAAACATTCTGTTTTTTACTAGTGATCTAAATATGTGTTTAAACTGGATCAGTCTCCAGTCTGGCTCGCTGTAGGGCTGTGCTAACTCCTGGTTTCCTGTGGCTGGTAGGTGGTGGTGGAGGTGGAGGGAGTGGGGCTGCTTCTGGCTGTCAAGTTACAGTCTCAGACCTCTTCAAACTGAAATTCTCTCACGTTTTGTAACGTGCACGTCACTTCTGAATGCAGGTGTGCTAGAAGATGGGCAAAGCAGTCAGGCAGAGTGAGGAGCGACGTAGATTCACCTCCACCATCCTTCACCCCTTTCCCTGGTTGTTGAGTGTTTGAGTTCAGTTCCCTGTGCAGCAGCAGGGACACAAGGAACTGCTCCCAGAGCTTGTTAAGCTAAAACCTTACGAGGCCACAGCCACAGGATCCAAGCCCAGGTGCTGTGCTTCTAAAAAATGAGCCTTTTCTCTTCAGTCAGAGCAGTTTTGTGTTTCTGCAGTGATGGGAATGGCTGGATTTCTGGAGAGCAGTAATTAGACAGGCCCAATGGAAGAGAGAAACCAAGCTTTTTGTTACCCAGGCTGGAGAAGGAGGGTCAGGCAGCACACAGGTAACCCCAGGTCATTCCACACGGCTACAAGAACATGAGGTTAAAGGATTTTTGTCTTTCAAAGTCTGCATGGAGGTGAATAACGAGCAGGTACACCTGACCAGCATCTAAACCTGGAATAACTCAGGTTACTCAAGGAAATTGTAGGTTGCCCAAGGAAGTTGTGGCTGCTCCTCCCTGGAAGTGTTCTTGGCCAGGTTGGATGAGGCTTTGAGCAACCTGGTCTAGTGGAAGGTGTCCCTGCTGCTGGCAGGGGGGTTGGAACTGGATGAGCTTTCAGGTCCCTTCCAGCCCAAACCAGTCTGGGATTCTATGATTCTATGAACTCGCTGCAACCTGTGGTAAGAGATTCCATTAGGCAGCACCAAGCCTCCCATAACATACGGAATGAGATGGGGCTTTGACTCTTACAGCATCCAGGGCAGGGACAATGTAGATTCTTGGCACTGGGCAGTAGTCACTCAAGTTTTTGTGTTCGTGGATGAAAGTAAAGTAAAGCCTTTTAATCCTCCCGTGGGTTCCCTGTGGGCCTGTCTGCTGCAACTGCACTTTCTTCCCCTTTCTTCTGCCCTCTCCCCTGCCTGCCTTCCTGTCCCTTTTCCTCCTCCTCTTCTTTGCCTCCTTCTCTTGTCTGTCAGCTCTCAGGCTCTCGAGAACAGTGGTTTTCAGCAGCGTGCCCTGGTTTTGTGATGTCTCAGCTGGGGTCTCCAGCTGGCTGTAACCTGCCCAGTGACAACCACAGCTTTAGCACAGATTTTGCTTAAAACTCATGTGTTAAAGACTTGGACTGTCACTCTGCCTGCCTGCTGTGACAGCTCCTCACCCCTGGAAGGCTGTGGTGGTGTCACTCCTTCAGCTGCAGCCAAACACAGTCGCTCTCTCAATCTCCCCCCCCCACCCCCAGGGTGTAGGGGAGAGAATTGGAAGG
>NW_010311158.1:0-6783 GCF_000700745.2 Antrostomus carolinensis
CAACACTGAACCCAGCACTCGAGGTGTGAGTTGAATATTGGAAAGGTGAAGGTCTCCAAGTGCAGAGACACCAGAAGATGGTAAGGGGAGCTCAGCCAAGGTAGTGACACAGCCACACCAGCAGGACCCTATCGGCCCCACTCTGCTGTCCCACCCAGTGCCACTGGCTCCCAGCACACAAGGGGAAGCAAAGTTTGTCCTGAAATTTATAACAACCCCTCAGGGTTTTGAAAATCAAACGTTTCTGCAGCACATACACAACTTGGTGCTTTACTGGACAGTTCTGATTTCATTTTATAACAATATCAGGGAAAAACAAAATAGTTTTCTTCGCCTCATATGAGATCAGGAAGGAAGTGTCCTCATCCACTTGGAAGATTTAAGAACATGTTATTTCATCTGAAGGGGAACACCTCCTCCATGTCAATTATCCATGGAAATTCTGGAGGTTTAACAGGTCAGAAGAACCAACCCTTGACGCAGCAAATTCCCAGCAGTTCTATTGAACAGTGGAATATATATCGCTTTTACACCAAGCAGAGAGCTCTGAATGTTCCTGAGTGGGGCCAGGTAAACGCTGCCCCACTTGTTGTTCTAAAATTCTGTCAGATTTTGCATCATTCATTAGCAAGGGAGACAAAGGGAAAAAAGGAGAAGGTTTTTAATAGCTGCTTTCCCCACCTTTTCAGCCCAGCTCTGGCCCAGTTAAACCCACCTAACAATGCCATTTTTCTTCCTCTCCAAATCCGCAGTGAGGGAATCAAATGTGAAAGCAGGATCAATTCTGTTCCAAGACAGTAAATGAGTTTTAGATCAGACTTGTTTCAATTTATGGAGAGAACCCAACTATGCTGGCTTAAATGCATTCTTCCTCTAACGATGAAATTGTATTACAGTGCTGCAGAAAGAGTAAACTATCATTATTTTAATCCAAAATTTGTTTATAATCTAGCAGGAAGGAGAAAGCCAATATGACTCGGGTCATCACTGTGCATTAAACTTTTTATTTTCATTCCTGTTAATTGCATAATCCCATTAAACCACGCTATTTATTTTCATCTAAATTCTATAATGTTTTCTAAATAAAGCTATTTCCATAAAAACGATCATCATTCCATAGGAAGCAGCTATTTTTCCCATCATAGTGCTGACCACACTAGATGTTAATCTTAGAGGTTTTCTCCTGGTACACATAATTGTAATGAATTTTCTTAAGCAGTTTGGACAACCCATGACCCACCTACCAGTGGAAGACACACAAGATAACAAAATAAGTCAAGTCAACCCAATGACTTGGAGGAGTCGGGGATGACAACTTGACCTTGGCCATCGCACTGGCGTTGGATGCATAAGCGCATCCACATGTCTCCTCCCTGGAAGTGTTGAAGGCCAGGTTGGATGAGGCTTTGAGCAACCTGGTCTAGTGGAAGGTGTCCCTGCTGCTGGCAGGGGGGTTGGAACTGGATGAGCTTTAAGGTCCCTTCCAACCCAAACCACTCCATGAGTCTGTGATTCTATTCTACGCCAACAACAATGTGTATTTTATTCTCAACTACGGCCAAGCCACGTCAGCAATACGTGGCACTCCAGCTATTTCAAGTTGCTCCTTTCTCCCCAAAGGTGCCTGTCCCCTCACTTTTGGTAGCACATCTGTAGCTGGGTCTATGTTGCAGTTGATGTCATCATCATTAGGTTCTTTACAGGGCAACCTGGTCATTGATTCAACCGGATTTATCTTTGGAGAAAGTAAAACCCGAGTGACCAGGCATTACTGGAGCAAGGGGTTATGTCTGCACACGCTTGAGTAGTTGTGAAGACTAAATCAAAGCTCTCCAAAGGCCAGGATAAAAAAATTTTTGGTTCTTGTTGCACGTTTTGAATTACAAAATCCCAGAATCGCCTGGATTGGAAAAGCCCTTGAAGCTCATAGAGTCCCACCATGAACCCAACACTGACACGTCCCCGACTGACCCATGTCCCTCAGCACTGTGTCTACACGACTCTTCAATCCCTCCAGGGATGGGGACTCCACCACTGCCCTGGGCAACCCCTTCCAATGCCTCAGAACCCTTTCAGCAAAGAAATTCTTCCTCACATCCCATCTCAACTGCCCTGGCCACAACTGGAGCCCATTTCCTCTTGTCCTGTCCCTTGGGCCTTGGTTGAACAGACCCATCCCCACCTCTCTCCATCCTCCTTTCAGGGAGCTGGAGAGAACAACAACCTCTTCAAGCCACAGCTGGAAACAAAGCTGCTGGCAGTAACATCTCTTATGCTACACTGGTAACTACAGCAACAGAGCCATCACCACACGAGCAGCGATTCACTTTCCAACACGTAGGTCTCCAAAGCACCTTACTACGATGCCAGCCCAGTGCCATGGATGGCTTTCCTGGCAGCAGCCAGCTGTGTTCGTTTGGTGTCGTGCTCCTAGACAAGGCACCAACTTCTTTACGCTGTGAGGGACACAAGGACTAGCTGAAGGACTGACTGAAGGAGTTGGGTCTCTTCTCCCTTGAGAGGAGATGACTCAGGGGACCTCATCCAGTGCTTAAAGGCTGGTTACAAAGAGGACACAGGCTCTCTCTTCACAAGGAGCACATGGAGAAGACAAGGAGCAACAGGAACAAGAGCTCCCAGCAAAGACTATTAACTAAAAAGGTCAAGAGAAACACCAAGACAGTTAAGAGAAAGAACTTCCAATAATGGTAACACTAAGCTTAGATCAACCCTTCCACTGTCAATGCAAATCCCTGCCGGTTGTCCCAAAAGCAGTTATTATGGTTTCTGATAATTTTCTGATGGTTTCTGTCTATTTTCTCCTGCATTGGTCCTGCTTACAATGAGTAAGTAGTATCTCACAGGTTCTCTTCCTGGGTTTGGGATTATTCTTATTGCACATTATCTGTAAGATGGTAAAACTCCAGTTCCTCTCCCATCCTTTTCAGGCAAGGATGCTTGGCTTGGCATCTGCAACCCTAATGAAGGAATAACGTGGAGCTGTATGATGAATTAAATTGGTTGGCGAGTTTCTCTTCATCTCACTCATTACAAAGGCAAGCACAGGCTGATTTATTGACTTGTCACAGCTTATGAAGCAGCAGTTCATAAAAAAAGTTATTCTGAAGTGTTCTTTAAACATGCAAACTATTGATTGCCAAGGTTTGGGAACCATTTCATAGATACAGACCCTGAACAGCACGAAGCAGATTGGGTTTTCTCATTTGACTTACGAAGAATATGTATTTTGTGGGTAATGTTGCATGTAGATCATGTAAAGGAATTCTCAATCACAATATTTATATACCTTTTAAGTTGGTAACATTGCATGTAGAGAATGCAATGGAATTGTTTCTATTGTTTACTGGTTGTTTAAGGCCTCTGTAACATTTAAATACAACTTACCTGCCATGTCCAACGCCATCTCCACATGTCACCTTAATTTAAGAGCAGGTATCAGCCATATGAAACACAGCAAAATAAAACCAGGATTTTTTGAGCATTTCTTTGGGGAAAGAACTCCTCTTTTTCCTTAGCACCACTGTCCCAGCTAGAGCACAGGAGCGACCAACGTGGAACGACAATCGAGAACGCGCGCACCACCTGTCTCACTGCAGATGGTTACTGCTCCTCGTGCCACGGATGGTGCTCGGTGCACTTCATCAGCCTCCCAACCCCTCAGCTATTTGTGTGCCAAATGGAAACTGTAATCAGATTCCAAGAGAGAGAGAACCCTTCACCACCCACATGGGGAAGGGAAGAATGAATCTCGGATAACGCGCCCGATCGCAACGCTCGGTGGTCAGGAAACATCTATTGCAATTAGGAACCCCGGCTGCACAATCTAAAGTGATCCAGCAGAGCACAGAGGGCAGCACCTCTGCTCCCAGTTCCCTTTGTGACCTGTCCCTGCAGCTGAAGATACACTGTCCTCCAGATATGCACCAAACTGGCAGAATCAGTGCGGTTCCTCTGATAATAAAGTTCTTAACAAGAAATAATCAAAATAACTGTATAAACAAAAAAAATTATATATTTTTTTCCTGAATTTCCCACCTAAATGCAAAAATTGGTATTACAAAAACTGCTTTTAAATACTGAAATACTCCTAGACAAGGACTGTGGATGAAGCCAGTCCCTTTGGGGGACAGGGAGGAGAGGTGAGCCCAGCTGATGGAGTGGGAACCACCTGCTGCTGCCTTGGGGTGGCACATGGAGCAACCCCAGCAGATCAGAGAATCCCAGAATGGCCTCGACTGGAAAAACCCTTGAAGATCATCAAGTCCAACCATGAACCCAACACTGCCAATCCCACCTCTAACCCATGTCCCTGAGCACCTTGTCTGCCTGTCTGTTAAATCCCACCAGGGAAGGTGACTCCACCACTGCCCTGGGCAGCCTGTTCCAGTGCTCGAGATCTCGCTGAGATAAAACCCATTTTGATAGCCAGGATGTTAAATATACAAAAAGAAAATCTCTGATTAAAAAACCTTAGAATTCAAATCACTCACTCTCTATAGGATTTGGGGAAAAAGATGAATTTCATTTCTAAGATTTGATTTTTGTTGCTAAAGCCAAAAATCAAATTTAAATTAGGGCATAATACCTGCCACAAGGATTGACCGGTTTCTGCCACTGGGTTTTCTAAATATTATCTCTAAGGCCAAGATATAGATTTTCATAAACCACCATTTTTTTTTTTTCTCTTCAGGGACAAAATTCTGCTCGAGTCACCGATCTCATCACACCAACTCAGGAATAAAACATAAAATAAAGTGCACTTTAGACTGACTAGTCCAGACCCAAATAAGGGAATAATGTCGTGATCCACGCAAATCCCAGCAGCTTTGGGCACGAGTGATATGAAAACACAGACAATAAAAGGGCCCAGGCTGTTAGCAGGCTCCCTGCCAACAGGAAAATCAGTCCTTTGCTTTCATCACACTGTTGTGTTTGTGTTTAAATTAAGTTACTCAGCCTAATTTGCTCTGAAAGGCCGCGGCTCGGGCGCTCGCCTGATTTATTGCTTCTCTAAGCGACGATCCCGAGCGCTCGCTCGGCTGTATTAATTGCTGCTGCCAGCTCGGCCTATCAGCTCCGCAGGAGGCGCATACCATTACCTGCCATTTACATATCTTCACAATACAGAACTGACACGGAGCAAAAGACATGAGAAAAGGTTAAAAAAAGTCAGTTGATGGAGTCAAAAATTCACCCAGAGTCTCGAGTTTGTGTTAAATTGTGTTTTCAATGTGAAATTCTATTTTTAGATTTAATACTTTTGGGATACTCTATAAAAATCTGTGAAACCCCAGCTGAACAAACTACGCGAAATACTTGACTTCACTCCCCAAGTAGCCTTGTGCTCGTTACTTTTTGATGTGTAAAAATGGATTGCAAAGCCAGGGCACATCTGGAAAGGCAACCCCCCTCTAACACACACAGACACAGCTCCAGCAGCAGGAGAAACATTGGGAAAATAAATACATTGCTTAGAAAAGGTGTTTATAGGCTGCAGAGATGAGACTTTTGGAAGATAGTACTGAGTGGTGCAGCCTGAGTAGCAGGCAGTAAATAACACAAAAGGCAAAAATCTGGAATGAAGGGAAATAACAACATGTGCAATATCTCATCCACTTCAGATGCACCAGTCCCGTACTGGGACTAGAGACCTGACCTGCGATCCTCTCTGCTCTCCCACCCTCCAGCCCCGTTCCCAGCTCAGCCAGCGCTGTCCTTATCCTCAGGTGTGCCAGGGAGAGGACAGGAGAGGACTAGGTGGACACACATCTAACACAAAAGCTACTTCCTTAATGGCAAATCCCAGCTTCAGACACAGATGTGCTAAATTTCCAGTGTTACTGGGATTTTGTTTCTTCTAAAAAAGAAATCTTTTCTTCATCCTAACCTATTAACTTAATTGTTCTGGCTCTGGGTTTCCAGACACCTGGCTGAACAGTCTAAAGTGAACTGCTCAAAGGTGGAACGTTTTCCAAACATATTTTCTGTAAAAGTGTCTTAACAGCAGGGAGAACAACCTGAATTATGCAAACACGTAGATTTCTATTTCCGTCCAGAAATTTCCCTTGCTTCCCCTCCGGGAAGGTCAGCTGCTATGAGTTTGGGACATCATAATCACAAAATAAAAAACAGTATCATGAGTCTGCGTTAGGAACCTCAGATTTGATCCAGAAACCAGTAGAATTGGGGTAGAAACCCCAAAATTCGCTTGGGAAGGAGGGACGTGCGCACAGCCTGCAAAAGCAATATAATAACTCCACGCCGTCAACGCGCCGTCGCATATCACAGCAACTGAGTTAAGGGTAAGACACTTAGCATTAGTAACTATATTAATGGCAGATGCTTTGAAAAATATACTGTACTAACAACAAAATCAGGTATTTTCCTGTTCAGGACAGAAGAGTCGTTTGGATTCATCAGCCCATTAACTTTATAAACGTGGCATTAGCTGCAGTGGAAGCGTGAAGCGGTGCATCCGCAATGAGGAATTCTGTGGGTGGCATTTCATAATTAAATAGCTCCTGAACTATTTGTAAGGTCAGCAGAGATGAATGCAGGATGTCAGGCAAGGTCACTGTGTGGACTTCTAGAGAATTCCACCCTTTCAAAAAGGGGCACGATGATTATTTTCTTAAATACAGTGAATCGCAAGGTGCACGAATCACACAGCAAAAGCTCTGTGTAAATGAAGAGTAATTAATTTTGAGAACACTTTGAAACAGAAAATGTTGTGGGTTTAGGCTACGTGCAATTACCCTGACT
>NW_010311159.1:0-1801 GCF_000700745.2 Antrostomus carolinensis
GCCAACAACAAACTATTCCTCTCAAGTCAAAACCTGTTTATTTTCTCCAGAAAGGCACATTCAACTTCAGTTATTGAACTGCACCACAACTGCACAGGCAAAGCTTTCTGAGAACAGTTCATGAACATGGGTTACAACCTCATACTTCAACCATGTGGCTGAGTCAAGTGCTAAAACACAGTCATGCAGGATTTCTTGGTGAGCAGCTGTTACCAACATTGATATCCTGCACATAGAGCCCCAGAGCCATCATCACTGTGTGTGACAGACAGGAGCCATGCCCCGTTACACACACTTGCTGGATGCAGAATTTAACAGGCAGAGAGGAAAGGAAAGCTTTCCAGCACTAGTCAGTAGCAGCAGCATTTTAAGAGACCCAGCACCAGGCAGAGTCAGAGGAGATGTTGAAAGCCCACCTAAGGGGGCAACTCTGCTCTCCCCAAACATTCTCAGTTACACACCCACCTATTTCCCTGGTCTCTCCAATGGCTGGAAGAGCACCAAGCATGTCAACAACCCAAAGCTTGAACTCTCTGGGCAAGTTTTCTCCCTGCACCCAGTTTTTGAACCCACCCCTTCCTCCTCCAAACACCCAGGACAAACACATGGGGACCAGCACTGCCTATGTCACAAGCTGACCCAGTCCAGGAGTCACTCATGCAGGGCTGAGAGGAAGAGCTGAAGCAGCAGGCAGAGCACCACACTAGAGGATGTGTGTAGCTCCAGGCCTTCAGCCAGCCAGGAAGCACAGGCAGGAAGCCCCAACCAGCCTGTGCCCATTCTGCTTGTGTGGCTGGAAAACCCCCACCAGGCCTTCTGGTGCAGCCACCTCCTGGCTTGGCCAACAAGATTACAAGTCAGCTTAGCAAAGAGTTTCTGCTCTTGTCCTTGTTCCATCACCTTTGCTTCTTCCCACACCTCCCAGTGTCAGGAGAAAAGCTTCAACTCTTCATGTGAATGCTGCAGCATTTCATTTCAGCCAAACATCCCTGGAGCTGCATCTCTTGTGCTGCTGTTTATCAGTGTCACTCAGCAAGTGCTGCTGCTTCTGGAGACTTCACTGCACTGGTGCCTCAGAAAGGATGAATTAAAGCACCCAGGACAGCTGAAGCAAACAAATTCCCCCCACAGGCCTCTGCTCCACTCAACTAAGTTTGTTTTTTCATGCAGACTGGTTCTTTTTCTTCTTACACTTCAAGTTTCCCAGTACTGCACTTGCCAGGCTCCTTTTGGCAAGTAACTCCTCAAACTGTCCCAAGTCTTAGCATTCAATTGCCTCTTCTCTATGCAGGTTGGACTATTTTACTATCTTTTCATTAAGAGCACTATATCAACTCAAACAATATGGCCTGTTGTGCAAGCCCAGCTCACCACACAATGACCAGGATTCCTTAACTGTCTTCCTGAAGCCAGAACAGCCCTGGCCTTGCTCTTCCATTAAATATTTTGTCACTTCAGCACCTCAGGCCCTTTTGGTGCTTTGCCAGAGTCAACCAGGGAATGATAAAGAATCATCCTGTCAGCCAGGGCTGCCTGTGCCACATGAAGAGGATTCCAAGCCTGTCACTGTCAACACTTAGCTTCTGCAAACAGGTCCATCTGCATGAGGTTCACTGGGCAAGACACCAGTGTCAGGCAGAGCAGCAACAGCCCTTCAGCACAGCCAGGGACAGCCCAGCTGAAGACTCTGCCTCATGGAGCTCAGGGCTGAGAAATGGCTTCTGTCCCAGAACACATGACAAACCCAGCACCCACCAGGGAGCTGCCACTGCAGGAAGGAATGCTGCCTTTGGGAACACCA
>NW_010311159.1:1873-2511 GCF_000700745.2 Antrostomus carolinensis
AAAACTGGGACCTTACAGGTAAATTAAGGGCACCCATTCATCCACCAGCAGCTCCAATCAAGGTGCTGAGGAAACACCTCAGAGCTACAGGCCAAGAAATGCCAACACCTTCAGAAGCTCCTCACTTTTGAGGGTTTGGGGTTTTTTAAAATTATCTTTTCAGACTCAATGAAAAAAAATAATCCCATTTTACTTTAACAAAGTTCTGGGACTTGTTTCCAGTCTCCTTATGTTCATTTCTCTTCTCAGCTTGCACACAGCTACCAGCATTAGAGCCAGTTCTACACACAAATAGAAGCAGGTCACCTGCAACTTGCCATCTCCTCAGCTCTTGAGATCATTAATAGAACATACAGCTCAGTGGCTGCATCTTCAGGTCACATTTCATAACTAGAGATGAAAAACTAGAGACAGAAATACCAAAAGCTGCATTCCAGGAGAGGAGCAGAGCCAGCACACTGCTACACTGCTGGACACTATCTGCCACAGATCTAATGGACAAGGAACAAGCTCTTACGCTTCCAGATACCTGTGTTCTTGCCTGGGAAATGCTGTTTCCAGCTGTCTGCATCTCCAACTCTTAACCCCTTTTTAACAACAACAAAATAATATCAATTTTCACCTGGATGCTCCTGGGT